>NC_051182.1:89765104-90011355 GCF_013339695.2 Rhipicephalus sanguineus | reverse complement strand
GCCCGTATGCAATCCTAATGTCTGAGCATGGTGAAGATTTTTGGAAGAGTGAAGTTCGGTCTCTTTATGGGTAGGTAACTGATTTTTTTAAATGTTACCTATTGAACTTAGCAGCAACACACCAGAGCATGAATATTGAGGATGGTTTGCGAAGATAGAAAAGATCAGGTGCCGTGTGGCAGATGCCACTTGAATGACAAACATCATACAGGGCAGCCTTCGCGGACGGATCCTAATGGTTTGAACATGGTGCCGATGTTTTGGAGGAACAAGTTCGGTGTCTTTATGGGTACGTAATTGATTTTTTAAATGTGGCCTATTGAACTAAGCAGCAATACATTAGAGCACGAACGTTGGAGTGGGTTTGCGAAAGTAGAAAAGGTCGTGTGTCATGTGGTAGATGACACTTGGATCGCAAACATCGCACGGGGCAGCCTTCACGAAGCGGCCATAAAGACGTGAGTGTTTCTGCTGCTCAAAGCAGAGGCGTCACATACGGATTCAGAGGAGTATCTGCCACATCTTTTACTCCAACTTCCCACTGCTTGGCAGAATAGCTTAGTAGTCCCAATTACCGGCGGCATTCGTAATAGACATGTTGTACGAGGGCGGTCCGATAAGTATTTAGCCTTCAAAAGAAGAACGAGCATTTTGGAATGGTGTCGATTTATTTCGCAACATAGTCCCCTTTCAACTCTATACACTTGACCCAGCGATCCTCCAACTTCTTCATCCCGTCAGAAAAATGTGTTTTCTCCTGAGCTGCAAAATAGGCTTCTGTGGCGGCGATAACGTCTTCGTTCGACTCAAATTTTTGTTCGGCGAGTGAATTTTTCAAGTTGGTAAACAAGAAGAAATCACTCGGGACCAAATCTGGAGAATACGCTGGATGGGGCACCATTTTGTAGCCCAGTTCAACCAACTTGGCCGTGGCGACGGCGCAGGTGTGAGCTGGCGCGTTGTCATGGTGAAAGAGCACCTCTTTCTTCACCAAATGTGGCCGTTTTTTTTTTCGCAATTCGGCGTCGAATCGGCCCAGTAATTCGGCGTAGTAGGCTCTTGTCACCGTTTTGCCCTTCTCAAGGTAGTCGACGAAGATCACACCTTGAGAATCCCAGAAAATGTTTGGCCATCACCTTTCCGACCGATGCGACAGTCTTCGCCTTCTTTGGAGCAGTTCTCCGTGTGAAGTCTACTGTTCGACTGTCTTTGGTCGCTGGTGTGTACCATGGATTCAGGTTTCGTCGATGGTCACAAAACGACGCAGGAACTCCTTCGGATTACGCTTAAACAACTTCAAACACTTCACTGAAGTGGTCTCACGGACGCTCTTTTTGTCCGTAGTGAGCAAACGCGGCATCCATCGCGCCGACAGCTTTCTCATGCCCAAAATTTCATGCAGGATATGACCCACGTGGACTCTTGAGATGCCTACTGTCTCAGCTATGTCGCGCACCTTCAGTCGGCGGTCTGCCAATACGAGATCGTGGATTTTCACCACGTTATCGGCCGTGGTAGCCGTTTGCGGGGCCCCTGGGCTAGGCTCATCAAAAACCGACGTGCGACCACATTTAAACTCGTTGAACCAATTTTTGACCGTTGCCGTCGAAGGAAAAGACTCACCGTAGACGTAATCTAGTCGCTCTTTGATTTCGCTGCGCGATTTCCCTTCCAAAAACAAGAATCGAATCACCAACCGATGTTGCTCTTTTTCCATTTTTAATGGACATACGAAAATCACCGGCTTCCTCAATCGGCCAAAACAAAAGCGCGAGCCCGATTCGACTGGACCTTTGCACGTGTCCCTCTAAGAGAGTATACTCAACGTCAGTATATGTCTCATGCGATAGCGTCGCGCTCTCGCGGTGAGGCTAAGTACTTATCGGACCGCCCTTATGTTGGTGGAATGAACCTTGCGTATCTATAGCATCGCATCTTGATGCCAACAAGGCCACGTTCCTTTTGTGGGCCTTCATCAATGCACAGTTAGCAGAGCTGCTACCTCCCAACCCTGAGAAATAGGAAACTCACGCATCTGGCTCTAACAACTTTGTCATTATATTTGTACTGTCTAACCAATGATAGCGGGTAAACTCGTTCGTTTATCGTGTAATATTGCTGATGCTTTATTATTCCACGACCTTAATGCGGTGGTTAACGGGGCTCGTTGTTCGGTAAACGTCTTTACCGCACTCTTTAAAGTGCATTATGTGTGTGCTACATTAGATTACCTTTCTACATTAATGTTGCTTACCGATAAGTAGGGGTCTGAGAAGAAGCGAAGCGCCTGCGATGAATGACACGCCGCCCATCATGGTCGGCAGAGCACCGATGCCGAATTCCTGCACCAAGGTGGGAGCCTGCAGAGACAATCTTGATCCGCTGGTGAGTCCCAGCATAGCCGCAGCAACTATCATCGGCGGGAGCGTCGATGCCCACGCTAGCCACTCGTAAGCGAGTCCCTGGAGTACATATCCGAGCAGCATCCCCGATTCGACAGATAGGACGCTCGAATCGATAGCGAAGCCGACGGCGGCTCGGAAAGCGACGTCGGCACCTGCAAACGCTTGCAGGAAGTATACAGAATGGGAAGGGTTCAAGCCTCTGTCTCCGGCCAGGTCCGCAGGTATCAGGGAGAACATACCCGTGGTGAACATTACTGCTCCGAAAGATAGTGCGTACACCAGAAAAGACCATGTCACGAACTGTTTAGCTGTTGGGCCGGGTTTAAGCCATGACAGGAACTTCGTAGCTTGCGGCATCTTTCCAGAACCTCCATCGGGACACAGCCGGGCAAATGAGCTGTTTTGCTTGGTCCTGTTTGATGGATTCACTGCTCCATTGCACGGTGCCTCCCATTGTTGGCAGAAAGAGTGTTTCTGTGACACATTCGACAACATCCAGTTTTCTCTACATATGACACTACATTCACATGCCACGTTCTTCTTGACGTCCTGTTTCGGCGTTGTCTTTTCTGGTGTAGTTTTCAAGTTTGCGAGCCAAGGCGGACTTCTAAGAACAATAGCAGCTGGTAACGCATTCAGGAAAATCGCCCCGTATAGAAGAAATGCTGCTCGAATGCCGTACGTTGTGCGGAAGAACTCTACCAGGGGCGGCAGAACGAAATTGCTAAGGCCACTGGCGCTGTAGACAAGGCTGGAAGCAATGGCCCTCCGCTCCTCAAAGTGCTGCGCCACCAGGACGTTCGCGGCGACGTACATTCCGGATATGGCACAACCTGCGCACGAGAACATTCGAGCATTTGGCACAAGGCTGTCAATGGTTTGACGCAAGAAACATTGACACACACACACACACACACACACACGAAAGAAACAGCACAAATTTCATAAAGTAAGCAACAATTATAAAAATTCCATAAGCGTCAGTCAGGAATATTCTTGTCTGATAACATGGTGCAATTAGCATACTGTAAAGGTACCATATTTTTTTTCGCCGACAGAAAAGTTCTATTGTGTAACATCGACTTGGACGCGAGGGAAAGAAAAAAATTTGCACAAATACGAAAAACACACCCGAAGACAAATTCTCTACTGTGATTCAAAAACAGTGCGTTGCTTCATATTTGAGTTCCAAGTTAAGTGCCTGAAAGCAAAAACATATGAGAGCAAACATTCGCAATGAAGATGAGGTACAGCTGTCAAAATAATTCTCGGAAACTACTGATGAAATTTTAATGAAATGCCAAAATAGTAAACAAGGCCCGTAATAGGCATCTACGATTCACATTATGTGGTGCTTGGAAGTATGGATTTAGAGAAAACCAAAAAGAGTTACGCAATGGGAAGTAAGAAAAAAAAGTGGAGCAGCGGAGCTGGTGGCGTTCCCATCCTCCTCACCTTCACCTCCCTATTCCTTTCTCCTTTTTTTCTCTCTATATTTCTTTCTCTTTCTCGGTCTTTCTATCTTTCTATCTCTATCTTTCATTTCTTTCTCTCTATGTCTGTATTTCTCGCTTGCTCTTCCTATCTCTTTTTCTCACTCTCCATATCTCTCGCTCTCCTTCATTGATTCTCTCTTTTTCTCTCCATCTTTTTCTTTCTGCCTTTCATTCTGTCTGTTTCTCTTTCTTTCTATGCCATGTTTTACTCTCTCCTCTCCTCCTTTCCCTCCCCCTCTCCCCCAAATCTGTCCCCCCTCCCTCACTTCCCATTACTACCCCTTGCCATACTGTACAATACAAGGCTACGCCGTCCTCTGCTAGTCGCTCGCCTTGGTATGGTGTGTACGCGGGTTCGAATCTCGCCTCGCGAAGAAAATTTTTTGCCCTAGAATGTCTCTCTTTATTTATTTCTGTCTCTCTCGCTCTCTTTTGCTCTTTTTCTTTCTCTCTCTTCACTCGTCGTCTCGCCCATCAGAGTTATTGCATCCCGCGCCAGAGAAATCGGCGCTTGTGTTTTAGGAGCGAAGTAGAAGACAAGTCGACGACGACGACGAGGAAGAGGACGAAGAGAGCGAGTGCCGTTCCGTGATGATGTTTTTTTGGTGACACCGAACCAAGTACGGCAAGATACAACGGCTTCGGTGTTAAAAAAAGGACTCCCTAGTAGATACAGCCTATATATTGCAATGAAATGCAGCGATTAAGACTACGAGGTGAACAAAACTGTGTAAGGGAAACTATGAAGTAAATAAATCGAAGTACCAAAAAATCTACACCATCTAGTTTGTTCGTAGTTGCCGAAACTTGGAAGGGTGACGTTCTACAGCTATATCGTCAGGTAAGCAATTTCATTCCCCAATGGCCATCGGTAAAGAAATATTTCTTGAAAGCGTCTTTTGATCCGTAAGGGCGCTGCAAACTGAGGGCATGGAAGCGGTGGTGTAGAGTATGATTAGGTAGCGGGAGAAGCGTGTCTCGCTAATGTGGTGTCGTGTGTAGTACAGTTTCTGAAATAAGATGGCAGATTTTGCGAAGATCCTCCGAGACGCCTAGATCAGAGTCAAATTCACTAGCACTTATCCGGTTGTTCATATTTAGAAGCAATGATATGGGCTGCGCAATTCTGGAACACCTGAAGTGGGTCAACAAGTACGCTTGATGAGGGTTCCATATTGTTAAAGGGACACTAAAGAGAAACAATGAATCAGTTTAGATCGATAAAGTTTGCTCTGAGAAGTCTAATGTCGTTAAGTTCGCCATCATAAGTTTATTAATAGAGGAGAAAATCAAGTTCAAAGTATCATTTTTAAATTTCGCGCCGAAATTTCCCCGTGTGACGTCACGGATTTCAAGGTGTGTTTATCGTATTTTGGCGCCATGGGCTCAACGAAATTACCCCAAACTCGGCATGTTAAGTCTATGGCCCCCTCAGAGGACAGTGTACTTCATTTTTACCGATTAGGGACTACGTAGTCCCTAGTATGCGCCGTCAAATCATGTGACGTCACGGGGAATGGTGCGGAAACTACAACATGGTGTCGCCACCCACATTTTGTTTTTGCGCGTTTTCTCGCTTACTAAGCGTCTTCTCGCAGCAAGCGTGGTGTTTTTGGTATGGTGAAAGAGTACTTTACTAACATGAGAAAAATCGTTTTGCTCTTTAGTGTCCCCTTTAATGGAAATGCAGTTTTGTGCGGATAAGCGTGTCGTAAGCCAATGTTTGAAGTAATTCTAACCAATGCAAGGAATTTAAGACTTGCAGCTCCGAGATTACGAATATGAGCGGAGCATAAAAGTTCGGGAGTGGTGATCACGCCAACGCACTTGATTTAGCCTGCTGAAAAGGAACATAGCACAAGAAATTAAGGGACCCCTGGCACCAAAATTGAAACCTCAAGATGTTTGTGCTGTTTGACTGTCCTGTATACGTGGGTACTTCTGACCGATTATTAGTGGGTGACGTTTAGGTAGGTTTAGGTATTAGTGGGTGACGTATTAGTAGGTTTAAGGTATTTTAATTTGGTTTTAATGTAAGCGTGAGTGCTCATCCAAGTTGGCAGCACCTCGCGACATCGCCGCTGGTATGACTTAGATCGAGACCGCGTGTGACGTTCCACGAATGAAGCCAGTATTGTCGACGTCACAGAAGATTTCCAGGGCTCACACAATACTACGGCTGGCACCCGGAGAAGGCCATTGTTCCTCACCCGTCTCCCTCTGTTGTCGGGCTGCTCTCAAGGTAGTTCGGGCTGCTTACGCCAGGAATGCTCTTTTTTTTTCGTTTTTCGGAGGGGACACGCGCTTAACAGGTTTCACATACCGAAGCACCCACATTGTTTTGTTCCTCGCCGCGCGCGGAGCCCCGATTTGAAAACTGCGCTTTCAACAACGCCAAAGCTTGAGTGCACGTGATCTTAGGCGCTCCCCCGCTTTGGCGCGCTAGTTTCTTATGGTTTTAGGCGGGCGTTTTTAAGTGACGAAAAATTGTTCGCAATGGACGACGGTAGCATTAATTATACGATACGTTAGGAGCATTTACGATTCAGTTTCGGGGTTACCAGACACAAAGCTACAAATTACAGTAAAAAAGTCACAAACAAAAATTTCCTTGTCTGGGGTGCTTTTAGTAAGTACACTACATTTTGTAACTACTGCGACGCTGCAAACGCAGAATTCCAAGCCTTTGGTAGGAGCATCCGTGATCTCTTGACGAAAAATGGAGGAATTTGCGCCGAGACATGGCAAATTGTTTGAGACATACTTGGAAAACACGCGTGAAGTGCGTTAGGTCCAATTTTCTTGCGATTTTTCTGTGGACGATAAGAGCCTTGACGAGTAAGTGTGGCAGCCCCACTGCGACCCGTTTATTCTGATTACGAGACACACGCACGGGGAAGTCGGCTTGATGCAGTTACAACCTACAGGACCAGGTACATTTATGTTTACTTTCGCATATATGTTTAGAGCTAATATTCACTATGAATGGAAACAGCTGGCATCCTCCCGTTCGTAGAACAAAGCTACTCCGAAATCTATGCGGATTTGTAGGAAAGTAAAGCTTCCTAGTTTGCGAAAAATTCGTCCTGGTTCAGGGATCCAACCATTTGCGCTAACAAGGAGGCTAGCAATTCAAGAAATCTGGACTCATGAAATGTGGCGTCAAGGAATCTGGACTTCAGCCTATAGGCGCGGCTAGAACAAGGACTGTCTGTTTGGTTACGTCACCGCGGATGGCGAGCGAGCACTGGCCGCAGGCGTGCGACAAAGAGAGACTGGAGGGTGTCATTTGTTCCCCCTTACCCGCAGCTCATGGTCAAAGATAGTATGCCCCCCCCCCCCCCCCAAGCGATAAGATTCCGGTATATAACACCGTATTCCTCAGTGCAAGTATCATCATCATCCACAGCATATTGTTTGTCTGCTATGGAATGAAGTGGGCATATAACAGGCTGAAGATGATAAGGTGCCCTTACCCTCATGCTCTATGCACTGGGAACCGAAAAATAAGTGGAGACAGTCAATTCGAGCTGGCCGTCACCTCAGAAGCATTGGAAGTCCTTGTGCTAAAAACATGCACTCTCAATTAGACGTAATTTACACATGTTCGCCAGTCTTGGCGTAAGACTAGGGTTTGACACAGCGAACACTCAAGCGCATCCCTTTCAGTGACGAAGCAGAACTATTTCTGAACATAAACGTGTGTCAGAAGTAATGTCAACCAACGAACGAACAAACTTGGTACGTCGCCATATGAGGCATCGCACTTGTGAATCAAATATCAGGTGCAATAGGTTTTGCGTTTTCCTTCGGTGGCTCTTATTTCGCTCATCTACACAAGCAAGGAGTGCAATTGTTGTTGTTAAGGCAGGCCCTGTCTATACCGACTTTTAATTGTGAGTAGTAACCATCAAGTGAAACATCTAAATGTTCCATACGTTGGGCTCTACATAGCACTTTTCGAAGAATAACTCAGAAAAACACTGTAATAAATTACAGGGGCGGCACCAGAATTTACTTACTGGATAAGCTAGGGGTGCACGCACTACAATGAAGAGTTCCATCTAGAGGGTGGGGGGGGGGGGTAGACACGAATTGTGTTTTGACTATGTTTACTTTTGGGGTGCGAAGAAGGGAGAGGCGAAAATTTAGTTTTCGGGGGGAGGGGGAGGGCGGCCGCCACTCATATTATCTGTACTTGCCAGGACTTACCATGAAGAATACCGAAGAAAATTGTGATGAATGTTAGGGTTTCCGCCAGGTAGCACATACTGACCGCGATTCCTGCCAAAGACGAGCATGTTATCAGGACTGTGCGGCAGGAAAAACGCTTGCAGAAGGCGCCAGCTAGTGGACCTGTGTATCAATAAAAAAACAAAGCAGCAACGATAAAGTAATTTTTCACGCTTTAATTTCGCTGATTTCGCTCATCTGCTTACCTAAAATTTCACATGACCTAGTAATCGGGCGCAGCACTATTTTACACCGAGGGGAGTAATGCAGAGGGCACGTGAGTAAGAAGACAGCTATTGGTGCATATGGCCACAATGAGATTTACTAACCGTGATAAGGCGGCAGACAGTTGAAATTATCTTTCCTAGTTGGTTGTATTATAAAGGGTCGAATGAAGGTCAACGCTTTGTAAGGAATCTGACATCAATAGCCAGGAATTTACGAATTCAGTATGCGTAGTTTTCACAGAATCTCAACATAACATCATGAAGATCACAACCTTGAATGTTTTATTGCAACAGCAATTATATGGACAGTCTCGGCTGATTTTTGCCGTCGCCGTCACCGACGCCGCCGTCATGCACCATATATGTATATGTATATCTCCATATCCCCTCTCCCCTCCCCCTCTCCACTTTCCCTCTCCACTTTCCCTCTCCCCTCCCCCTCTTCACATCCCCTCTCACCTTTCCCCCTCTCCACTTTCCCTCTCCCCTCCCCCTGTGCACTCTTCCTCTGAAACGCGGGCTAGACATACCGAAATTCTCCTGCGCAACGCCGCGATGAGCACCAGCGCATGCCCGTCCCCTCCCCCTCTCTCTCCTCTCCTACGCTGCCCCCCTCTCGCATGTCTGCCGACTGCGTTCCCCGCTCGCCCTGTGAGAATTAACGGCCAGGCTAGAGGGAAGACAAGACGCGCATAGCGTTCGTCTTCGGTTTCCACGACGCCAGGTCGGTAGCATGCCCAAAGAACGCCAACGGAATGCGATCGTGCAAGTGCTCCGGCTTCGCATCGCCTCATGCTCCCCTTTAGCGGGAAATGGTGTAATTTTCTTGCTATCGCATTCGTTGCTTCGCCCTTGCGGCGAAACTGTGTTTTTTTAGTACCCCCGTATTCAGAAACGCTGCTTCACTTGAACTTGACTTGCCACCGCCTTCAACGCGTTTCGAACGCGCTGCCTTTAGGCTGTGCCAAGGCAGGACAAACGCGTTTCGAACGCGCTGCCCAAGGCGGTGGGAAGTCAAGTTCAAGTCGAGCAGCGTTTCTGAATACGGGGGTTAGTCATTCTATATTTATTAAATTGGGTGTTGCAGAACGATCGCACTATGTCCTGTTATCTTGTGTGTCATAAGCTAGGCTGACAATCATGAAAGGGTAAACAGGCACTCTGCTAAAATGCTATGTTTAGCTTGTGGTTTTTAAGTATTTAATTGAGAAAGCCTAAAACAGCGCATGCATACGAGTGCGCGAGATTGCGGTGTAGTCTTTGCACTGTTGAAAGAATGGTTAACATGCGCCGGAATTCATGCGTAAATAGCGTTGAGAGGTCAAACAAACGGTTGTTCTTTGTTTCCATAATTCTTGTGAGAAAAACATCACGTGGTGTGTTAACATGTAAAAAAACAATTAGGGCAGTTTCGCACTTGTGGTGCCAAGCCTGAAGGAAGTGCTGAGCTGGGCAGCCTTCTTTGTTTCTCTTCGGTTTTCTATTTCTTTCTTTTAACGCGAGAGCGTTAGAGAGCTCGTGTCGCAGAAATTCCGGTGTCGGCGTCGGCACCGTCGGTTGTGAGCGAAAAATCGTCCGTGAGCGAAAAATCGAGAAATAAACAAATAAAATAAAGAATAAAATCTTCGGCCCCTTAAGGATCGAACCAGGGCCGTTCGCGTGGCAAGCAGGTGTCCTACCACAAAGCCACGATGTTACTTGCAGCTGCTTCGGAAAAAAAACACTACATAAATGCCATGTAGTGGAAGGAGTCTCCTTAACGCATTTTGTTCGGCAGGTGTCACGACGAAAACGAGCCCATTCGGCGATTTGTAGGTGCATTTGGGAGGCCATCAAACTACGTCGAAAAAGGCCGGGATAGTGCAGCCATCGCCGCTAAAAACACACACGAACTTTCAAACAGCTCTAAAAATGGACAACTATGTCCATCTAGCGGAAAACATATAACCAATGACGGCTTGCGGAGGCGTTGATCAAGCAAACAGCAAACTCTAGATAATGTGCTGCCATCTGTGAGGCATTGTGAGACTTCTGATGGCCTCCGAGATGGCAAGCGCGCGGCGTGTACCTCGGAGGCCATGCGACTCTTGCTTTAGATAAAAAAAACTGTACCATACGCGCGCGCGCGCGCGCGCGTGTCTGTGTGCGTGTGTGTGTAACAATAGACATTAATAAGTATGCACTTAGTGGTTGAAGTGCGCTCTAGGGGCCGGATTTCGCTATCGCGTTCAACTCTTAAAGGCGAAGCTTAAGGGTCCCCCAATTTTTTTCTTTTTCCGTGTTTTTCTCTTTTTTTTCTCTCTTTATATTTATTTCTTCCTCTCTCTTTGTCTATTTCTTGCTCTTTCTTGCTCTTTCTTGCTCTTTCTATGTTTCTTCCTATGTTTCCCTTTGTTTCTCTTTGTTTCTATTTTTCGCTTGCTTCCTCTTTTTTTCTATTTTTATACGCGGTTTTGGCTGCGTTACGCCAAGCGACGACCGCATCCGCACTTATCATCATCAAGGCGCTCGAAGAACAAGAGGAAGAAGAGTTCTCCTTGGCGCGAGCGCGTGCTCAATATGCCACAGATGGCTATGCTACTCGTGGTTTTGCCTGCGTTACGCCAAGCTACGAGAACATACGGTGACAGCATACGGAAGCATACGACAAGCCGGGTCCCTGAAGTGCTCCGCACTTTAAAAATTATTACAAATGAACGAAATTCAACACGTGTAAGCTCATATTGGGCAGGGTAAACCAGACATCCGATTTTCATCATTTATGAGCTGACATTATCGCAGGAGTTTGGTGAGATGATAAACACTTTCAGATATTGTGTCAAATATTCCACGAGCCCAACACAATTACACGTTCTCTTGTACTACGCTAAAGGTATGATGCTTGAAATACAAAAACTGGATATGATCGCCACACTGACGTCACACTTTCGTGAAAGCAATAACGTGAACGCTCTCACCTTTGGCGATTACAATTGGCATAATTTCTGACACAGCATTATAAGAGTCTTGGCGCTTCTACTCCTTCACCGAGGCCATAAATAAGTTTGTCATAAGAAGTCATCACTCCCAATGAGTAGATCGGTACTGCGCTTTGCGAACTTTCAAATCGAGATATCAAATTAATAATCAAAATATATCTGTATATTGAAACAAATCAATTACAGATATGCTTCTCAGAAGACCCTTTAGCGCTAGTGAACGAGGTTTCCGGTAGCCGCTGTAACAGAAAGTTTTTCTGAGATGTGCGCAGTCACAAGTTCCTTACAGCATCTGTAGAAATGACTGGCGATATTTACGCGGTTACCACTGAATCAATGCAGCCGCGTGCTACATACTTATGAGCGCAAATATTTGGCGATGGCTTACCGAAGGCTTTGTTGATTTGCCCACTCTTTCGTTATTGCTTTGAAAACACAGCTATACGTATGACGCCTAGTAAAGCACAGCGGACGAAGAAGTAGAAGACGTGTATGAGCCAACTCGTGTCGTGATTTCCCTGACGATGACGTGGTCAATTGCCCCAGCCGTTAGTCAGTAAATACGCACTCGGTTAGCGCTCGTTGCAAGCAAAATGCCTACATTATGAAGTCTGAATGAGGTATTTTGGGATGTCACATAGAGCAAGCTTGCTTGGTAAATTGGTGCACATGTTAAGAGGAATCGCGCATTACTACAACGACTAAGATAAATACAGTTGGAAATGGGATAGGTCGGCGCCGATCTCTCCTGCAATAATCGTTTCCATAGTGTTGCATTTTATGTTGTTATAATCAACGAAAGAAGGGGATTTTAAGGGCTCGTTTTTCTTTGTTAGACACAACTTTAATGTGAACCAACAGACAATTATTTGAGCCAAGAACAGTGTAGGGGACGTTATTTATAGTAATGGCGATATAAATGGGAAAAAATTAAAGGCCCCGCCACGGCGGTCTAGTGGTTATGGCGCTCAACTGCTGACCCGAAGATCGCGGGATCGAATCCCGGCCGCGGCGGCTGCATTTTCGATAGGGGCGATAATGTTTGAGGCCCGGGTACTTAGATTTAGGTGCACGTTAAAGGACCCCAGGTGGTCCAAATTTCCGGAGGCCTCCACTACGGAGTCTTTCATAGTCATATCGTGGTTTTGGGACTCGCCCGGCGCTCTACCGATACAGCTACCACGGCGGTGGTCCTCCCATCCACTTTGTCGGGTATATCCGTGCATTGAAACCTGGGATTGTTAGTCAGCGCCGCTCGTAACCATGGCGGCGAGTGTGGAATACTCTTTCTTTGCCTGCTGTCGTCACTTAGGTCGTGGCGCCAGCAGATTATATGATAATTACTACAAATAACGTCCCATATACATTCATTGGCTTAATTGTTTGTTGGTTTTCATTAATATTACTATCATGTGGTGATATGCTAAGAGCAACGGGGCATTACTTCAAGGACTAAGAAAAAATACAGTTGGGGATGTGCTGGGTCCACAATGAACTCTATTATTTCGTATTATTATAGTATGGTGATATTACGTTTAGAGTACTGGTACCTAGACATATAGACTTTTCTATGCACTTTCTTTATGACCTGTGGGCAATGTGCGACACTGCGAACGGGATATCGTCTCAGCCACAATTTATACAGTAAAACCTCGGTGATACGAATCTCGCGGGGTCACCAAAAATATTCGTATCACCCGAAATACGTATCACGAGAAAACATGAAAAATTAGTATGCAGCAAAAAGAAAGCTTGCGTACATTTTCATTTATTGCGCCTCAGGGCCGCGGCAATGTTATTTCCACGATTTAAATTAAAGTTTTTGGAGGTCAACGACCATAATTGTACTCGTAAATATAGGCGCGTGCGCGCGTGAACAAGTAGCCCCTTCCAAATTTCAGTACGCTTTTCCACATGCCAACAGAGTACCACGGCGAAAGCAACTTAAGGAGCGCTTTGCACGCGATAGATGAAGGCCAGAAAATTTTAGAACCGCTGTCCTCAGTTTTTTTTACTTTCTTATCGCGGTGGTGTTGGGGATGCTTTTCGGGAGATTTACGGCCGTTCCCGCACAATTGGGAGTTTGCTAAAAATTAGGGGGTCTCCCGTGCAAGGTGTGTCACCGGGCTAGTTGGTATTCCATATTGACGTGAACAGCGCGTGTAATACACGAGGACGAAGAAACGACGAGGACAGCGCTAGTCCTCGTCGTTTCTTCGTCCTCGTGTATTACACGCGCTGTTCACGTCAATAACTCCCGTGCAAGTCGGAGAGTTGGCAGGTGTCCGCGTCCCGAACAATCGCGCATGTTGACGCTGCGAGGCCCAGCTCCTTCGTGAAGACCGTTCGCTTCTTCTTTCGGTCCTCGTCCACCTTTCATAAGATGTTTGATTGCGAGGGCATGGCTTGCATCTACGTCGCAGGGCGTGTGTAAGCAAAGTACAACGACGCTACCTCGAGCACAGCAGCATGCGTCGACGCGATGAAGCAAAAAAAAAAAAAAAAACGCGGCGCCAACGTTATCTGTAATTTAAACCCGAACGCACACGAAGGCGCATTAAGGCCTCCGAGATTCGTGCGCACAATCTCGGAGGCTACGACGTGCTGCTGATGGTCAACTAGCGGCGCGGCGCGCATGCCCGCGCCAGCCCACGCTTGGGTTGCAGCGCCCGCGCGATTGCCGCGTCTTCTGCGACATCGCGGGCAGCACCTGTTCGTACCTGTACGGTAGCGTAAGTTCGTATCAAACGTCGCGGGGTGAAATTGGGTTCGCAACAACCGTACTCCGTTACATTGCAGATTAATGGGCCTTGGCCGGGACCACAGAAAAATTCGTAACACCACGAAATTCGTACGAGCCGTGATCGTATCACCGAGGTTTTACTGTACATGCTAGTCCTATAGGTTGTGTGAGCTTAATGGGCTATATACCCCGTAGAGAGTTTTTCTTGGCTTCCTGGCCGGGTGTAGCTTGTGGTCTACCTTGTGATTACCAGATACCTCTGAATTTGAAAATTCCTTTTAGGAAACGCGATTTAGGATCTTGCCCCGACAAAGACAAGTCCACTTGCCGAAATGTTGGCTCCGGCGACATAGTGTTCGACAATGTTTAATCACACCACAAATGCATAAACCCAACATTTATCCAATGCCGCAATACTCGCACCGACCACACGGGAGACTTACTCCATACAGTGCGGCGGCCACATTCAGAAGTAAATTTTCTTGCACAATATCAATTTTTTTTCTCTTTTATCTATGCGCAAACATATAAAAACATGTCGCAGAAACATTTATTCGGCTATCATTAGCAGTCTGGGAATTACAACACGTTTTTCAACACATGCCCTTGAACTGCGAAACAAAAAAGGCCGTTGCACTTATTAAAAGCTAACTTTTTTCATGTATATAGATATTACACCAAGTGCTTCTTTATTTCACAGTCACGATCACATTATTTTTGTGTTTTTGAGCTGTGTTGTACATTTGCAGTTCTTAAGAAGTCACTAGAAACGGCGACAAGTAGGACGACCGATGCTTGAAGAATGTTTGTTTTTTCTCAAAACAAAATTTTGCTCCACCTCAAGTTACACCGGTACTGATAACATTTTTGCATATGTATTTTGAAATGAAAGATCGCACACTGACTTCTCGCATATGAATCTGCGAAATATGAACGAGGATCAAAGAAATTGATGCAGTACTTTTTAATTCACACCGGAGTTTTCAAATAAATTAGGTCCCAACGGGCGATTGGTAGGTTACCTTCTACGGGTTAGCTTATAATTAAGGCTCCGTGTTTTCGGAGTTTATTTTTCTTGAAACTCGGAGGCTGTTTTCGGGAGTTTATTTTCTCGGGGGAAATTCGGCGTTTATCCGTGTTTATTTCTCATAAATCCCCAATTCTCAGAAATTCAGAGTTTAATTTTGCATTATTCTCAATACTCCAAAGCGAAATGATATCTGAACACTAATACATCAGAACACACGAAGCGTATTTTAGTTGTCGGTAAGGTTTGAACGCGCAAACACATGTGCACACAAGCAGAAATCGTTGAATACAAAACACCTATGTGTTTGCGTATTAGCAGATAAAATCATGTTGTAATAGATGCAAGCATATTTTACTAGCTTCGAGAAAAATCTAGACTACTAAGCACCACCACCAGCAGAAAGAAGAAGCACATGAGAAGGGCTTGGTGCTTAGGCGTCCCGAGTTTTCTCGAAGTTATGTACCAACCAGCCCAGCGACAAGTTCTGCTAACATACTTTACGTGGTTGCTGTAACCGACGGAAGCGCGCTCCTTTCGGTTGATGTTTCTCAGTTTTGAATCGGAGCACAGCACATGCTACGTCGGCTAAGGCTTTCCAACCTTCTGATGAGCAGTTTGTATCAACATACCAACTGACACCACGTTACACTGCTGAAGTACTTGTAGGTCTCTCATGAGCGTCCTACGTTCAGGAAGCTTGTCGTCGTAGCAGGTTGCAAGTACCACCACTGCCGGACGTCCGCAGTACGTGTTCCGGCATTTACATAGTGATGGAAATGGCCGAGGCTGTCTTTTTATCGAAGAGCCTATATATGGCCGCAGTGTCTTTCTCACTGACCTCATGTAGGTATTTTCGGTATAACTGATCATTGCTTGGCATCGTGCGTACCGCCGACACTTGCATCCAAAGAGGCTGCCAAGAGGCCCAACAGCCTGGTGCAGTGGAATCCCAGCATGACAGAGTGCACGGCAAAACTGGTGCGCGAGGCAAAGTTTATATCGGCCAAACCGGCCGAAATATCAGTGATAGCTTCGGGCGTGCCCTTCCGATAAGAACGGAACGTGGTCATATAGGCCGTTAAAATTCGAGTTCATCGGTTAAATTCGAATTCTCAGCAATTTTACCGGCGAGTGTTTTTCGGATTTTTTTCGCATTTATCCGAAAACACGGGGCCTCACTTATAACGTTGCGCGATATATACGTGAATAGAGGATGCATGCGCTCAGTCTCGGCTACCTCGGCGTCGGTTCGGTGGGTCAAATCTCGAGCCACGAGGTGGCCGATCTCGTTGCCAGGAATGCTGTGGGGAGCTGGAAAAAAGGTCATCATGACTGGCCTTGTTGGAGGTTTTTGGTTGATGATATTGAGTGTGTTGGCATAAATGCTGCCTTAGCCAAGCTACTGCAATCCTGTTGAGAGTCAGTAATGATGACTTCCAACTCGGTTTGAGAGAGAGCGAACACTATCACCGCTTCCTCGCCTTTTAGGTGTAGCGAAGATGAGCGAATGCTATAGGGCTATAGTCATTGTTTCGCGGCATGGATATGCAACTTTGATCCTCGTCATTGGCAATCACGGTGGCTGTCATGGCTGCTTGTCCTGGGTAAGACGCCGCACCTGCGTAGGCTGCGGAGGGTTGACAGCCCCATTGCTTGTGAATGACACGGGCCCGGGCCTCCTTATGCTGTCTGTGGGCCATTGGGCGCATGTTGCGGGGCTGCGGAAGGATGGCGATATCGCTCCGGATGGCATGGGGTAGGCTTACTGTCTGATGGGGTAAGTGGATGAGCGGTGCTGAGAGAAGTTAAAAGAATCACACCAGGCAGTAGATCCAAAGCACAGTTGGAGGCCACCCTGGCTAAATTGATTCCAACTGGTCAGGAATGGCTTGCATACCTTCAAGCCAGAGCATCACAATGGCCAACAGAAGCCTTTTACTATAGGGTCCCACTGTCGTATCCCGTAAATTACTGCCATGTTACCGATTTTCTATCTATATCCTCAAGCCTGGAACGCATTAGCGGTACGCATCAAGTGGCCGCGTGTCTCGAGTCGGTGCCTTCGTGCGGCAAGCAGTGGCACGCTGGCCACAACTGGCATCGTACTGCTGGCGCCGCAGATATGTGACAGAAGTTGTGTTCTCGAGCCCCTTGCGCCATTAACCCATATATGCCCAGTGTCCTACATATAGGACGCTTCTTTGATGCACTCTAACATCGCTATTTCTTTAGCTGATGACTAGCGCCTCAGACCAGCAGATCTCAATGAGGCCTGCTTGATGTGCTGTTGGTGGCACTAGTCATCAGTTAAAGAAATAGCGATGTTAGAGTGCATCAAAGAAGCGTCCTATATGTAGGAAACGGGGCATATATGGGTTAAGATGCGGTGTCCCGTTGCCTGCGCGTTCGTAGCAGTTCGCAGTTCTGGCGCGCTTACAGACCGGGGCTAGTGCGGGCGAGGTTACAGATCAGCCCTGCCCATGTTCGTTGCTATATGCGAGACGCTGATTGGTGTTCAGAAGAGTGGTAAGTTGGGCTAGTTCGTAATGATCCATACTTATTGTAACTGCGCAAAAAACGGACGGAAACACGAAGGGCAATTGTTTGTCCTTTTCTTGCCCTTCGTGTTTCCGTCCGTTTTTTGCGCAGTTACAATAAGTATGGCTGATTGGTGCTTTGCTGGGGCGGTAGCGGCGAAAATCGCGTAAGCAGCGATTCGGGAGGTGGCGCTGTTGCTATGTCGGAAATAGCCATGAAATGGCAATTCGCGAGCAAAAAGTGGCAGGCGGCAGCGCAGTGCGCCGCTAGTGTGTTGGTACTTTATAAGGACCCGATAGTCCCGAAATTAAGGAATTGAGAATTCCAGTTGAGCAGAGGTGAGAAATAAGGGTGCTGAAAATTCGCGAGAAGAGAGTGGATTGAGGGTTATCTACAAGTAAAAATAGTTCTCGTCGAGCGTGTGTTCGGCTTGCTCTCCAGCCGCTGTAAAGCGATGGGATTTCACGTACAGCGATGCCGAAAGCCGGAAGATCGGTTTGCCGAAAAGCTGTGAGAATTTCACCTCTAATTGATAAGAGAACGCAGGTCCGTCGTAGTGATGGTTCACTCGACTCTTGAGGGAAAGAGACAAAGGGGTGGTGGACTGTCGCTACTAAGAAAGAAAGGCTTGACAATGTATATTTTATCAGTCTAAACTGATTTAGAGTCTCGGTTCAGCGTCCCTTCATGGGGCCCCTAAACAACTCAGAGTTCAAAGACGGGAGAGTGGTTCATTTTTTGCCTTCACTGCCTTTCCCGCATACGCAATCGTCTCCTCTCCACTTCTTTCTTCATAAAGCACGTTTACAATGTCAGCACTAAGCGTTAAGCTTATCAAGATTTCGCGCTTTCGGGCTAAACGCTGTTATCTCCCCTTGCGCAGTCGAGAACGCAGAAAACGAATTGAAAGCAGTTGATCGCGCTCGGTAGTCAACTGCATGAGAAAGCAGATTAGGAGACAATTCACAACTGATATCTCTCGTATGTGGAACAGTCGAGAGCTTTTTTCCCCTTGACCTCACGCGAACACACTGCTGGCGTCATGAATTGTGCATAATGTACAGGAAATTCCAGTAGAGAATAACGCGCTCGTTCTTTGCACTTTCAGAGCTTGTTTAGGGGCCCTTTAATATAGATGTTCTGTTCTTCTTTAACAGTCCGTAGGGAATAATCGGAACCGTGGTTACTAACCTGCTAGCATCATCAGTGTACCCGCCAGTGATACGGGCCAGGAAGCCTCTTGCCGGCTCACTCCGAACGTCTCGACGATGCCATAAAAGAAGATGCCGGCCACGCGGGGAGTAGCCGATGCCAGGAACAACACCCAAGCGCAGAAGCACGCGCTTATCCAACTCCATCGTGAGTCAACGCCAAAGCGGGGGTCGTCCTTGAGCGAACGCGCACTCGGCATCTCGCTCACAAGCCACACGCCGAAAACCACTATTTCGCGGACAGTGTGTGTTTATCCCAATTACACACAATCAATTCAATTGACAATTGATGAATGGTTCTTCAGATGTTAAATGTAAGGTTTTTTTGAGGTACACACCCTGTCGCGGTCGCAGAATGATCTTTTCTTTCGGTGCGAATGGTGAAATCTACGACATTTTTCGTGCCTCACCGCGAGAAGAAGACGAAAGTACAGAAGTGAACGCTGCAACTACTGGTAGAAGCTAAAAAGTCGCATACGTGGAACTCGCTGATAAAAGATAAATATACTCTTACGTTCACGCGCTTGCGTTGCCTTATCGCTATGACTTCACGGGCGAGGGTCGCAATGAGGCAAAGAACAATTGGACGTGACGTAACGGTGCGACCGACAGGTGCGTCACAGCAGGGGCACTATACCGATAACCTTGTCTACCGGATGCACACCTAATCTATGTCGCAAGTGGTGCAATACTGACCTCGTTACAAAAGAGGTCTGTTTACTGCGGGTATTGTGAAAGTAAATATCTAAAATAAAGAAAGAAACCCCTTACTGGTCCGCGTGCAACGTGTGGACGATCTAACGTAGGGGCCTGAAACATACGGCCTGAGGACCTATAGCAAGCGGCCTGGCCCGCGAGTAATTGTCTTCGTCCAGGGGCGTAGCCAAGGGGGGGGGGTTGGGGGGGTTCAACCCCCCCCCGAAATTTTTTCAATTTTGCTTGCGTATATAGGCACGCACACATACAAACGCACGCACGAACATACATAAACTATGGTTGAACCCCCCCCCCCCGAAAAAAATTTCTGGCTACGCCCCTGTCTTCGTCCCATTTTTTTTATTTCCTTACGTGTGTTCATGAGCTACACAGACTTGATTGACCTGAAGCATTGTTTTCGCGAGGCACACCATGCAGTCACCAAGCGTTCAAACATAAACGTGCAACAAAAACCGTATTTCCGAATCGGCGTCCACATTTCAGTCGTCCTGGAGACCAGTGTCGATATATTTCTCGAATCCTGACGACAAATCCCCTTCAGATATGACCCATATATGAGATATGGGAAAGAGCTTCTTTCAAATGACAACGATAGCTGACATTTTGTTCACCCCCCCCCCCCCCACTCCCCCTCTTCCCGTTTTCCTCCAATCTTCTTCCTTCTCCCCGCCCTTGCGGGAGATTAAATTTCGTGACTGCCTCCCGTTAGTTGAGGGGAGTTTGAGGTCTCTGCTATAATGCCATAGTCTTATCGATGCAGGCTTGGGATGTATAAACAGCGCAAAATATAGACAAGGACAGAAGAAGAGACGACACCGCGCTGAACTCGCAACTAAACTTTAATGGAAAGCACACGCACATATATCAAGCATTCGACCAGGTCACGTGGCAAACCAAAGGCGTCTGCGCAGCATAGCAAACAAGGTACGAAACATGCCTAATCATTGTGAACATCAACACGTGTGTAACAACCGAGAAAAAGAAAAAAAAAACACCTTCATACGCTCCAAAAACATGCGCGACAGTCCATAACAAACTAATAATCACTTTAACATGGCAGCGCTGATCCCAGGTACCGAACCTCCTTTTCACCAAGGGCCACAGACGGCTTACTTACACACCTTTCCCCCTCCCTTTCAATGAAAAAAGCCTCCATCACTTCCCTAGTGCATTTGTCCCGATGCCCGAACAAACAAGTGGCTTTATCTGCCATAGGTTGGCAGCCACACTCCCTACAATGAGCTGTCAAGTGCAACCCGCCAGCTGCCGTTAATGAGGTTAGGTGTTCCCTTAGTCTCACGTTAATACACCGCCCGGTTTGTCCTATATAAACCCCCCCGCATGACAATGGCAACTTATATACAACACACGATTTACACTGAACATATCTATTTTTTCTCTTCTCCGGACAGAACGAGCAGGTCTTTCGTAAACCCGAACTTCTTTTATGCACGCGGGAGCAAATAGAGGACAACTTATTGGGAGCGGACATCACTACACGTACCCCATACCTATTGGCCGCATTTTTCAAGCAATGTGAAAACTTATGCACGTAGGGTACCACAACCGGTTTCTTTTCATTGCGCACGCAGTACATTGCGGTCGTCAGTACATTTTCATTGCAGTCGTCAGTACATAGGACAGACCGGGCGATGTTTAAATATTAGGCTGAGGGAGCACCACAGTTCTTTGAAAGGCCTTGCGCATTCACATTTGTCCATGCACTGTCGCGGTTGTGGGTGCAGCCCCCTTTTTGGTAAAACAAACGTGCTCTTCGAGCACCCCGAAAAAATGTCAAGGGAAATTATGGAGGCGTTTTTTAAACGTAAGAACGGGTGTCAGTGTATCAGCCAGCCATCTATTGCCGTACTGGATAACGAAGCTAACATGTTAGATTGTGGATAATTAACGTTGTTACCCCGTGTCGTGTTTTTGGTTATGCCTTTTTATAGAAGTCTCCTTTGCTTAAAGTTTCGTTCAGGCTCGTGGCCCGTAAGAAAGTCAACAGCGCTTTCGTGGCACGTAGCGCACAGGTGCTGCTTTGCCCTGGGCCCAGAACATGTCGCAACTCTAAGCACGATCCCCGTTGAGATGCAAGGCCGCCTTCAGAGACTGTCTCTCTGATGCGTATCGCTTGCATTCACAAAGAACATGATGTAGATCTTCTTGGACACTTGTGTGACTGTATGTGTTATGTGGTTATCACTGTGTATATCATAATCGTCACCCAGCACCTGGAGTAGCATGTCAGGCGAACAGCCAGGCAAACATCTCCAGCTTCATTAAAATGTTTATCTCTCTCTTCTTTGCTTAAATGTGCAGTGTGCTTTTTTGAGCCATTTGGTTATAGATCGCCAAGGCTGTGATAGACACGTGTTCTCTTTTCGATGTATAGGTGCGCAGTGTGCTTTTGAGTCATTTGATTATAGATTGCCAAGGCTGGGTTAGCCACGTGTTGTTCTCATTTCGATGTATGTATGTTTTCTAGTTCTTCAATAAAAATTCATTTGAAAGTCAGCACTGTACCGGGTCCACTTCCTGCTTCCTCGTCTACGTGTTTCGCGCTGTTAGCTGCAATGAATCTGCACAAACTAGCCCAGTCTTTCATGCTATTGTTAAACATGTTGTTTCGATTTTACACGGTGCTGAGCCGTGCGCACGGACGCCAAACGGACGGACAAGCCTCGGCCTTAAGGGGCTTCGCCCCTAAAGCGCCTCGCGCGGCACGTCGATCGCTCGTCCGACACGGAGTTTAGGGTGCAGACGCGTGTTTGTGTGGTTTCTTGGAATGCCTCCAGACGGCACTGACCTCCACGCATCTCGACGGAACTTTTTGAAGCCGGCGTGTGCTTTTGGTGAAAATCTAGCAATCTGGCAAACCCGGCGCGAAAACGCCGCTGCTTTCTTTCCGTGCGGGTGCACTTTGCGTCCGCGGCCACGCGGGCGTTCTCTGCGCGTCGCGTTTTGTAGCGTTGAGGCCTGCACACACGTACGCGTTGCAGCGTGTAAGCGCGTGACTTTCTGACGCGGCGCCGCGCCCTCTCCCTATGGAAAGAGAGGGCGCGCAGCTTCGCGTAGCCGCTCGCCCTCTCTTCCCATAGAGAGAGGGCGCGGCGCAGCGTCAAAAGGTGGCGCGCTGACACGCTGCAACGCGAGCGTGTGTTCAGGCTTTCAGCTACACTGGCCTAGCCGAACCAGTTTCGCGCGGATCCTCAAGAGCCGTGCTGCGCATGCGCGAGGATCAGTGATGTCACGCACCGGAGACGGCAGCTCCCGCGCACTCCGCCGCCGCCGCGCGCGACTCGCCGCCGCCGGTCTGCGCTTTCCAGAGGAGTGAAGTCGTAGCCTTGGCAGACGTATTGGCGCCGGCGCGCGCACAGCTATTCGCCTTCGCTGTGCAGTCGCCGTCTGACACTGCGCTGGAGCCGCTTGATAGCGCCTCTGATTGGCGTTTGCAGGTGGGTAACGCCATGGAGAAGGAGAGCGCAAATGCTGCTCAACGGCGCAGAAGAGTGGAGAAGCTTAACTCATCGGATCCCGAAGTAGTTGCCTGACAAAATAAATATACATGTGCCACATAATTCGTATACCGTGTGTGTGTCATTAGAGCAGCAGTAAGCATGACAATCAAGCTAACCCTAGACAATCAGGAAAGCTAACAATAATTAGCGGAACCTTTGCGAACACTACGTTATCCTGGCATAGCCGAGCTAAGCCACTGCAACATTTTTTCGCTCTCGAAAAGCGCGCCATGCGGTTCCGGCTTTACTGTCGCTTAGATCAATCGTCCTCACCTTGAGCAGAAAGCCTTTAGTAAAGTGCAATGCTTCAGTGTGCTTTGTAGTTGCATGAAGAAAATTCCGATGTCTTAGGGAGGTGTACATCGGGTGTTTATTTTTTCTAGACAATCGAGAATTTTAAATATTCCCTGCGACAGATACCATAACTGTAGCCCAATCCAAGGAAAAAAAGAGTACCTGCTACTCATATTTTTTTTTTGGTGAGTCCTCTATTGCCACATATATAACTCTTTAAAAATACGCGTTAACTCCCTTTTGGAGAGTCGCGCAACGACTCTCCGAAGACAGTGTAACAATCTGCGAAAGAGAGTTAACGTACACCTTCAAGGAGAGGTATATATGTGATGTAGCATGTCTGGACTCGCCAAGAAAAGTAACAATCTACTTTTTTTTTTCTTAGAGTGTGGCTGAGCTCGATTACTGCAAGCGACGACGAGTATTGCTTACACGAGAAATCCTATTGCATGAACGGCTAATAAAAATATACTAACTAAAGTAATAATTATTTAGTTAAATACACATACAACCTATAAATTGTTGCCCGTGGTTTTGGAAAGAGTTCGCTATGTACAGAGTCATCCACAAATAAGGTGAACACCTCATTAGTATTGAAGACCTCATAGAAGCTGATGTTCAATATATAACTTGGAAATTTTGTATTGTGTTTATCCACACCATGCGTAAACGTCATGTAATGAACACTTAGCTTGTGAAGAACAATAAACGTTCTAGTTTTATTGTTTTGAATACTAATGAGGCGTTCACCTCACATGTGGTCTACCTTATACTTGCGTTCGTGGATGATTATGCAAGAAAGAGAGAAATGATCTGAAGAGCGTTTTTTTTTGTATAAAATAGTTTTACATGCGAGGAAACAATGTTCGGTCTTTTTGGAAAAGAAATAATTAGAACTCCGCTTGTTTTTTTTTTAATATTCTCTGAAAGACAGCTCTGTGTACGTGTCACTTCAGCTTGACGCAAACTGCCTTGGAGCATGCAATGCATAACGTTCGAGTGTGCTCCAAGGCCAGAGTTAGGCCCTTCAATAAGCAGGGCCGAGCCCTGCCCGGGACCGTTGATTTAACCCGGCCCCGGCACTCGCGTGCCGAAAAAAAGAGAAGAAGAAACGTTTCAGACGGCCATGCCCGGCCCGCATTGGGCTTTGAATTTCATTCTGATTGGGTGAGCGCGCGGAAAGTGCGCAAGCAACACGGTGCTTTCTCCCTGACCAGCATTTTAAGAGTTTGTATAACACCACAGCCTGTTAACTGTGTCTTTTCATATACAGTGTAACAGTAGAATGGCGTGCACTGACACATGTGTATTTCATGTGAACTCTTGGCCAACGGCAACCCTCTACAGGCGAACTTCCCGATGTCGTTAGAGGATACCCACTGGCGGTCGTCCTGCCGCCTTGGGAGCGACCCTGCTCGAAAAGAGGTTGTTTCAACTCGTGTCAGCTTTATGCTCCGCTTGTGCCCTCCACGCGCCGAGCACGGCTATACAATCTGCCCTAGATGTTCACTGGTCCGCCCTCGACTACCTCACTGTGCGTTCTGATAAAGCCAAAGGGGAGCGTGGTTCCCACGTCCTTGACATCCGTGACATGAGTTTGGCTTGGGCAGGACTTTATCATAGAAACGGCCAAGGACGGGCTCAAACGGGGATATTGCACCTGTTTAAAGAGCGAAAAAAGCTTTTCCCCGCACGTTATTGGTCCAGGCTATCGCTGACGTCCCTGATTCGTGACGCATGCGCCAGCCTTCACCAGTGTGGGGCAAACATGTTGGTTTCTTTTTAGAACAGGTAAAAGATACCTGCCAAGCTCACCGACGGTACTGATATGGTTCCCGCATTGCCCTATACAATCGGCTTCGTCTGAACGCCTTTCCGTGCTTCTGGTCGATGGCAGTACATACGCGCTTGTGCTGCGAAAGGGGGGCCGGGTTCGCAAGTTGGGGTGGGGGGTGGGGGTGTATGGGGATGAAATCTGTTGCAAAAAGTGGCCAACGATAAAAAAAAATAGGCGGTTTCAAGCCCCATTATCGATAACGAAGTGGCACGGAACGTGTTAATTGAAAGTGTTGTGCGAGATACGCTCGCTTCTGCAAGACTTGGTTCAAGCAGCCTAACGCACTCCGCAGCTGCTGATAGGATCACAACTGTGAGGTGAAACTGTTCTACACGTTTTGCTACCCTCTCCGCAGATTTCGGTTGTAGCCATGACGTTGCTCTTCTTCTCAATACAGCCTTCAAAGCCCAGACGCATACGAAGAAAGCATTGAGAGATGCGATTACAGGCAGTAGTCCGCTGTAGTCCCCTAGTGTATATCGGAAGTATCCTGCGAAGTAAAAGAGATGGTCAATGAAAGAACATGCATGACACACTTCAGCAGAATTTGACACCACCGCAGATATGCGAATGGATACCAAAGAGGGGACACACATGGAGACGAATATAAGGTGGCCATTCTTATTGTCGAGCACTCTTTCCTTCATTCTGGGCAGTTTTATCACAACTCGTGCGTGCGTTCTTCCTATCTCGCCTTATTTCGGACCTATTAATAATAAGAAATGCGTTTCTGGTCGTGGGTCAAACTATCGTTTTCAAACAGGACAGGTTCGTGCTGTAGCCACTAGTCCGCGTGTGCTATTGTTTATTGTGTAAGCAATTATATGGACAATTTCAGTGCCTCGAAGCCTGACTTTCATTTCTCCTTGTACGCGAGATCACGTGAGTTTTTGTACCGCTCGACGTCTGATGAGGCAATCAAGGCTTTCGCCTTTAAAATATTAACAGTGTACTGATACAGAAAGCAAATAACAATCCAGAGAGAAAACTATGTATTCTCACCCTCTAACCTACAACGTCGGCGTTGGTTCTATAGCATCCCTTTATGAGTTCATATATATTTTTTGAGTTCATATATATATATGAGTTCATATCTATAGTTATATAACGTGCTTTGAGATAATACGAAGCAATATTCAGCAAAATACAACCATTAGTTTATGAGAGAAAAGTGGGACCTATGTGTCCCATTGACCCGTGACGTGTCTTTGAAAAAGTGGACAACACCTGTCCCATTGTCTCATGAGCGCATCACGACGTAATTCTTCGTCAAATTTATTGCACGAAAACGCTCGAAGCAAGTGGTACAGGGGGGCACCTTAAGAAACTGTGCAAAACAACAACAAAAAATTCTGGTGCAACTCATTTCCAGCTGTGATACACAATGTGCGCCTGCGCCTGTTGTGCTGTGCAAGCAGCTCTGTCTGACCTCTTCGCATACACCAACTGTTTTACCTCCTTTCTGTCTCTTCTGTTGGCGTAGCCCCGCCACGGTGGTATAGTGGTTATGGCGCTCGACTGCTCACCCGAAGGTCGCGGGATCGAATCCCGGCCGCGGCGGCTGCATTTTCGATGGAGGCGAAAATGTTTGAGGCCCGTGTACTTAGATTTAGGTGCACGTTAAAGAACCTCAGGTAGTCGAAATTTCCGGAGCCCTCCTCTACGGCGTCTCTCATAATCATATCGTGGTTTTGGGACGTTGAACCCCAGATATTATTACTATTCTGTTGGCGTAGATAAGGACGAGCACCTCAGTTATGCCTGAATTTGCGCCCATATATAGTATCGCGGCTATAATATCAATATGGTGTCACCGAATGCACTGAAACCTGTAAATGTATTCATGAACTCCATCCAGGTCTGAGGTATTGGCTTTTCTATTAAGCTTTGCATATCTGTGTTCTCTTTTGCTTCCTGACGCTCTAAGCATCGATCTGGTCATTGCTTTCTTTCGGGCCTCCATTTCAGGAACGTCTTAGCCACAGCTGTTAGTCTCATTGCCACTGGTATCGCAGTGGTAAAATAGAACAAAAATGAATTTCAAGGCCTTCTCCGTCATGAAGCGTTCTTTTGATGTAATAATGTCCATCGAACCTAAAAAAAAACATTTATGCGTGCTTGTTGTGTAGTTAGGCTCAGCAAGGCATTGCTTCATTTTTCGTTCAAGTACGCTGCGACACTATTGTTGGTCGATAGACTGCTCCAATTTCGAAACAAAATCTATAGTTCTCTGCTAGAACTACTTTTCTCGAAATTCAGAAGAGGAGAAACATTCCATAAATCTAGAATTTTAGCTATCTTGCACGCAATGAAACAGCGGTTAAAACAATTTTTACAGAAAAAAACAAATTTAGACTCAGTGTATCATCGATACCATGTATCGTAAACATATGAGATATTTTTCCTTGGTTTCCTAAATGTTTCTCACGCGTGGCAGTAGAAAATCATAGCGCTGATGGCAACGCGCAGTGGCAAAGGAAGCTTTTGCTGAAGAAAAAAAGTGGGACAGATTTGTCCCATTACCGTCAAGGGGGTATCCTGCAACATATATATATATATATATATATATATATATATATATATATATATATATACATATATATATATATATATACATATATATATATATATATATATATATATATATACACATATATATATATATATATATATATATATATATATATATATATATATATATATATATATATATATATATTAGCGAGGTGCGAAAGATAGGCCGGAAAGCCGGTGTCGACGTTATGTTCTCGGCACCAGTGCGATTGCCGGGCCTGTGCAAAAAGGTGAATGGCGCTAAGAGGCATACGCAGTCGTGTGAAATCAAGCACCGCAACCCTTACGTCGCATGCCTAGAAGAGGTGATCTACAAGATCGCTCTGACCTGTAACAAGGTTTAAATTGGTCAGACGGGCAGGTGCATAAGCACACGGCTAACGGAACACAACCGCCACTTTGCAGCAAACGATTCTGTACATTTCGCCTTCCATTGTGGGGATTGTGGCTGTGCTCCCACTTTAACAGGTACGGAGATTGTGCGCAAGGAACGCAAGAAGGAAACTAGAGAGGTAATCGAGGCCTTAGAAATTGACAAATGGAAAGATAAATGTGTGAGGTGCCCCTCGGTTGTGTCCTTTGAAGAAGCGCGCCGATACCTTGGCATATAACCACATACTGTGTGGCAAATTTTTTTATCAGAAGCTTTTGGTTGTTTTATTGTTGTGCCTTTATTTGTGAGGTTTCCTCGTGTTTTCTGGTCCTCATCGTATCCACTGCTGTCAGAGCGCATGTGCGTGTTCACATACACAAGCCGGGTCCTTCGACAATAAATCACCAGTTGCAGAACAGAGCTTGTGTTCGCGTCTTTTTATGTGTACGTATTTGTTGCCTTTTTGTGCGCTGCCTCTTCGAAAAACTGTATTATACCACTGCCTGTTGACTATGTCATTACATATATATTGTAACAGTAGAAATCAGTGCGCCGATGCAAATGTACTTTCTGTCAACTCTTGCTTATGGCAGCCGTCTTTTGCAAGCTTCCCGATGTCGTCAGAGGATACTCACTGGCGCCAGGCCTACCACCTTTAGCGGGAACCCGCACAAAAGGAGGGTATTTCAACACAAGTCAGCTTTACGTCCCGCTTGTGCACTCCATGGGCCGAGCACGGCTGCACAATCTCGCCTACATGTTGACAGGTCCGCCTTCTACTCACTGACCGCGCGTTCTGATAAAGTCCAAGGGTGGTTTAAGGGTGGTTCCCACGTCTTTAAACCCCATCTGTGACATAGACTTGCTTGGCTTGTGCACGATTTTTCACATAAACGGCCAAATACGGGCTCAAACGGGGACGTTGCACCTGTTTTAAAAACGGACGAAAATTTTTGCCACATGTGATTGGTCGAAGCTTTGGTCTTGGTTTGTGACGTAAACGGCAGCCTTGATCAAGGGGGAGGGGGCAAATATTTTCGCTCGTTTTTAGAGCAGGTAAAACATACCTGCCAAGCTCATCGACGGCACTCGTATGTTTCTCGCATTGCCCCGTACAATCGACTTCGTCTCGACCCTTTTCAGTTCTTCTAGTAGATAACAGTATAGTGGGAATCGCACATGACTAGAGCGATCCAGCGCGTGGCTAGGGAAGCTCCAGGGCGCCGTGCGCAGATCCTTCCTCGCGCTTTCTACAAGCTTCAGTTTATGCTTGAATTATAGCACAAGGACCCAGCATGCTGAATGAATATGTTCTGTGTCATTACGCGTGCTTGTTTGCATTTCTTGGCGGAAAACTAAGGCTTAAGCGGCCGACTGGCAGCTCTAGACAAGCGGGATTCGTACTTTCCATATGCTGTCGCGGCGCGAAAGAGGAGCCGGTTTCACTAGTGCGGGAGAAATGAAATGCGTTTCATAAAGTGGCCAACAATAAAAAATAACCATATTCAATCCCAATTCCCGATTACCGCGTGACACGAAACGTGTTAACTGAAAGGGATGTACGAGATGCGGTCGCTTCTGCTAGGCTTGGTTCAAGCAGCCTAACATTCTCCATTGCTGCTGATCAGATCACAATTTTGAGATGAATCTGTCCTGGCCGTTTTGCTGCTTTCCGTAGCTTTCGATGATACCCTTGAGGCTGCTCTTCTTCTAGTAACAACCTTCATGGTCCAAACGCACACGAAGAAAGCATTGAGAGCCGCCATGAAATGCAACAGTCCGCTGTAGTCGCCATGTGAATCTCGGAAGTATCCTGCAAAGTAGAAGGCATATTCAATGAAAGATTATGCATGACACAGAACAGCAAAATAATATAATGTCCGGGGTTTTACGTGCAAAAACTACGATATAATTATGAGGCACGTCGTAGTGGAGTGATCCGGAAATTTCGACCCCCAGCTTTCTTTACCGTGAATCTAAATCCATGTAGGCGGTCCTCCAGCATTTCGCCTTCATCGAAATGCGACCGCTGTGGCCGGGATCGAACCCGAGACCTGCATGCCCGCAGAAGAGCACAGTATCCACTGTACCACCGTGGCGACTGACACATGAGAGCAGAATTTAACATCACAGCAAATATGACATGTGATACCAAAGCAGCGACACATATGGACACGAATATAACATGGGCATTTTCACTGCCGAGAATTCCTCACCACATTTCGGGAATTTTTAGTGCAACTCGTGGGCGCGTTTTTTCTATCTCACCTTGCTTTAGACTGTAGCGGCCGGGAATGTCGGCTGCCGGAGGCAGCGAGAAAGGAGACGTGAAGCTGGTTTGGAGTTGCAGGGCAAGACTGTTTATTTCCACTCCGTGCGAGTGACGAGAGCTCCCCTCGACGAGGGAGAGAAGGAGGCACCCCCGCGTTCTTCTACAAGAAAGAGGAAAAGGGGGCCCCCGAGCGAGCAGACGCAGCATGCCGCCGGTGCTAATTCCCGGAGCCGGCCCCGACAACACGTTGTTCCCCGAACACGGAGGAGGAGGCGCTGGCGCCGCGCGTAGGCGAGCTGTCGACGGCCGGCTGCAGACGGGATAGAAAAGAATGCGGTGGTGCTGAGCAGCTTCCGCTACAAAGGCTCCCCCCCTAGATTGCGGAGCTTTTAAAGAAGGACAGCAGTTACGGGCTGAATAGTGAAAGGTCACAGTCCAATGGTTAGCACTGAAATCGTACGTGAGAGGCTGCTTGAATGGAAACCTCAATATGAGCAGGCTTGGCGCGGTCAACGGCGACGACTTCTCGTTTCCCCCGCACGTCGATTGCGATGGTTTTGTTAGTACGTCCCAAAACTTTGAATGGGCCATCGTACGGCGGAGTAAGGGGCGGCTTCGTTGCGTCGTGTCGCACGAACACATGGGTAGCAGAGTCCACGTCAGGAAAAGTGAAAACTTTCCTGTTGCGGGCGATGCGAGGTGCTGTTGGCCTGAGTTGCGCGAGCCATGCGCGCAGCTTCTCGATGTGATCGGAGGCTGTTGGGGCGGAAGGTGTCTGGTCGGAGAAGAATTCTCCCGGGAGGCGCACTGTTGAGTCGTAGACCATTTCCGCTGCGCTGAAGCCGAGGTCTTCCTTCACCGTTGAGCGTAGGCCAAGAAGAACGAGCGGGAGCTTCTCCACCCAGTGCTGGCGGTCGAGTTTCGCTGCCAGTGCGGCTTTGAGTTGCCGGTGGAAGCGCTCAACCATTCCGTTGCTGGCGGGGTGGTAGGCGGTTGTATGCTGCAGCTTCGTGCCGAGGAGCGTTGAAAGTGAGGAAAAGAGGTTGCTCTGGAATTGCCGTCCCCGGTCAGTTGTTATGCGGGCGGGGCAGCCAAAGCGGGACACCCATGTTTGAATGAAGGCCTGCGCGACGGTCTCAGCTGATATGTCCGCAATTGGTATAGCTTCGGGCCACCGGCTGTACCTGTCGATGCATGTGAGCAGGTACCTAAATCCTTGGCAGGGCGGTAGTGGTCCCACGAGGTCGAGGTGAACGTGGTCAAACCGCGACTCAGGAGTCCGAAATTCCTGTAGTGCAGCCCGATTGTGGCGAGTCACTTTCACTTGCTGACACGTTTCACATGTCCGAGCCCATCGTCGCACGTCCGCGTTGACTCCGGGCCAAACGAAGCGTTGCGTTATCAGCCGCTGGGTGGCGCGGACACCTGGGTGGCTGATGGAGTGGAAAGTGTTGAATACCACTCGGCGAAAGTTCAGTGGGACGAAAGGTCGTGGTGCTGCCTGGGAGGTATCGCAGGTTATCGTGCTCTGCACGTAGGGAAGTGCAACCTCCGAGAGCACGAGTGAAGATCCCCCTCCCTTCAGTCTTGTCAACTCGGGGTCGTCCCGCTGAGCTGCGGCCATAGCTTCGAAGTCCAGGACTTCTGTGCCGGAAGCGTTGACGCGAGACAAGGCGTCAGCTGCTTCGTTTTCGACCCCGGGAACGTGGCGGATGTCTGTAGAAAACTCGGAGATGAATGAGAGCTGACGGATCTCTCGTTCTGAGTAGGAGGAACTGTTGTTTTTGAATACGTAGGTGAGGGGCTTGTGGTCTGTCAAGATGTAGAACTCGCGGCCTTCGAGGAAGTAGCGGAAATGCTTAATGGAACAATAGATTGCGAGCATCTCCCTTCCAAAAGTGCTGTACCGTGCTTCTGCAGGCTTCAGACGTTTCGAAAAGAAGCCCAGTGGCTTCCACTGGGCGCCCTCCTGTTGCTGCAGCACTGCTCCGACCGATGTGGAGGAAGCGTCCACCATGAGGCGTGTAGGAGCTTCAGGCCGTGGATGAATGAGGAGGGTAGCCGCGGCTAGCTCGTCCTTAGCTTTCTGGAAAGCGTTCTGGTGTTCGTCAGACCAACAAAATTCTGGTGCCTTTTGGTCGTCTCGGCGCAGCAGGTCGGTCAATGGCTGGAGCACTCGAGCACAAGACGGAATGAAGCGCCGGTGGAAGTTTAAGAGCCCGAGGAACTCCCTCAGCTTGCGAAAAGATGTTGGAGCTGGAAACTTCTTGACGGATTCCACCCTCGATTCCAATGGCATAATGCCCTCAGCAGTGATGTGGTGGCCGAGGAAGTTGAGCGCCTCTACTCCAAACACGCACTTTTGAGGTTTCAACACCAGACCGTGCTCATCCAAACGCTGAAAGAGCTGGCGGAGGTGCTCTTCGTGCTCCGCAGGCGTTCTGCTGGCCACCAAAATGTCATCCAGGTAGACAAAGATGAAAGGAAGACCCCGGGTGACTTCATCCATGAACCTTTGAAAGGTCTGTGCGGCATTTTTCAAGCCGTAGGGCATGCGGACAAACTCAAACAGGCCGAACGGAGTTGTTATGGCTGTTTTTGGTATGTCCTGCGGTTCGACGGGGATTTGGTGGTATGCCGCTACAAGGTCGATCTTGCTGTATATTTTCGTACCTGCCAGCCGCGCGCTGAAATCGTGAATGTGTGGCAGAGGATACTGGTCCGGCGTTGTCGATGCGTTCAAGGCTCTGTAATCACCACACGGGCGCCAATCGTCGTCCTTAGGCACCATGTGTAGCGGCGATGAATGGTTGCTAGACGAAGGGCGAACAATTCCCAGCTGCAGCATGTGCTCGAACTCCCTGCGTGCAGCTTGAAGCCTTTTGCTGGACAGCCGTCGTGGCCGGGCGGTGACTGGCGGCCCGGTGGTGACGATGTGGTGAGTCACGTTATGTTTCACCGGCTGTTCCGTGTTGCGGGGCTTGGTGAGCGAGGGGAATTCGGCCAGGACGTGGTGGTAGGCTGATACTGGCTGGAAGGCGCAGATGCCGGATGAGCAGATGTTTGACTCCAAACCACGTACTTTGAGGGATGTGTTGTTATCCTTGAGGCAACGGTCACGTACGCTCACATCCGGGTTGAAGTGGCTGAGAAAATCTGCTCCGAGTATGGCGAAATTAACATCCGCCACCACGAAGACCCAGCGAAACAGGCGCCTGAGTCCGACGTCTATTGTCAGCGAGCGGAAGCCGTACGTAGCGATGGCAGTGTTGTTCACTGCCTGCAGCGACGATGTGTTCTTGCTACGTCGGCGATCCTCGGGGGTTGCCGGGACAATAGAGATTTCGGCTCCCGTGTCGACTAGCAGGCGCGAGTTGCTTACGCGGTCGACTACGAAAAACAGGCGGCTGGGTGGAGGGCCGATGTCGTAAGCCGCCGTTAACGACTGGCCGGAGCGTTTCCCGGAAACGAGCAAGGTTGAGTGCAGCGGCTAGCACCCGTGCCGAAACGACGGTGGTACCAGCAAACTCCGTCCTGTGTATCTCGTGCATGGCTTCTCTGGGAAGAGCTTGGGTGTCTTGAAGGGGATCGGTTGCGTCGTTGCTCGTCCTGTTGGGGAGCGCCAGATAGCACAAGTTTCTGCATGGTCTCGGTAAGGTGTTGCAGTTTCTCCTCAAGGCGCGACAGTCGATCTGGTTGCTCATGTGTTCTTGCAGCAGCTATGGGCGCAAAGGTTGGAGTTGAGTATTCCGTGATGCGATCGGCAAGTTGCGCTAGTTGATCAAGGGACGTCTCATTTGAACCCGCGAGAACCACGCGCACCGACTGGGGGAGCCGTTGCAGGAAAAGTTCACGAAGAAGTGGGAGCTGGCCGTCCTGACGCGCGTGCACACCGAGTAGTTGCCGCATACGGTGCAGCAGTTGGGAAGGTCGTTGGTCGCCCAGCTCTTGGCGACACAAGAGCTGCTGCAGTCTGCTTTCTTCAGGCGCCTCGAGGCGGTCCAGCACCGTCTTTTTGAGGGTGTCATATTGTTCTTGCGCGGGGGGTGAAACCAAAATGTCGTCGATAGCGTCGGCGATTTCGGGGGGCAGGGCTGCGACGACGTGAAGATATTTTGTCGACTGCGAGGTGATATGCCGGAGCTGAAAACGGGCCTCCACTTGGCTGAACCAAACTCTTGGATTTTTCGGCCAAAAATTTGGTAGCTTCAGTTCTGTGGCGATGACCGCAGGCGTGGAGGCAGCAGCGTTGTCGTCGGAGCTCATCGCGGCGTGTTCGTTGAAGCGTTCGGGTCACCAATTTTGTAGCGGCCGGGAATGTCGGCTGCCGGAGGCAGCGAGAAAAGAGACGTGAAGCTGGTTTGGAGTTGCAGGGCAAGACTGTTTATTTCCACTCCGTGCGAGTGACGAGAGCTCCCCTCGACGAGGGAGAGAAGGAGGCACCCCCGCGTTCTTCTACAAGAAAGAGGAAAAAGGGGGCCCCCGAGCGAGCAGACGCAGCATGCCGCCGGTGCTAATTCCCGGAACCGGCCCCGACAACACGTTGTTCCCCGAACACGGAGGAGGAGGCGCTGGCGCCGCGCGTAGGCGAGCTGTCGACGGCCGGCTGCAGACGGGATAGAAAAGAATGCGGTGGTGCTGAGCAGCTTCCGCTACAAGACCAATACAGCGAGAAGATATGCGCTTTGATGGTGGGTCAAACTACAGCTTTCAAAGAGCACAGGCGAATTCTCAAGACCACGACCACTATTTCTTTCTTTTCTAATGCAGTGAATTGTGCGGTAAGTAATGGGGTGTAAACTGGCGCTGTACAACACTTTGCTGCAGTCGTGCGAGTTTTTGCATCGCTATCCGTCTGATGAGGCACTGAACGCGTTCGCGTTAAATGTACTAACAGCATGCTGACATAGCCAACAGTGCTCCAGATAGAAAATAATGCATTTGTACCCTCTGCATGGCAGCCTATCCCCTATCCCCTCGGCCTTGGTTGCTATATCATCCTGCAACACACACACACACACACACACACACACACACACACACACACACACACACACACACACAAACACACACACACACATATATATATATATATATATATATATATATATATATATATATATATATATATATATATATATATATATATATATATGTTTCGAAAGAATGTTCCTGGCTATTGGTTTAATTATATGAAAGAAAACTAGTCACAGTGAAAAACATAACATTTATTCTGAGCTTTCGGCCGGGGACCGGCCTTTATCAAAGCAGGCCGGTCCCCGGCCGAAAGCTCAGAATAAAAGTTACGTTTTTCACTGTGACTAGTTTTCTTTCATATATATATATATAGAGAGAGAGAGAGATAGATAGATAGATAGATAGATAGATAGATAGATAGATAGATAGACAGATAGATAGACAGATAGATAGATAGATAGATAGATAGATAGATAGATAGATAGATAGATAGATAGATAGATAGATAGATAGACAGATAGATAGATAGATAGATAGATAGATAGATAGATAGATAGATAGATAGATAGATAGACAGATAGATAGATAGATAGATAGATAGATAGATAGATAGATAGATAGATAGACAGATAGATAGATAGATAGATAGATAGATAGATAGATAGATAGATAGATAGATAGATAGATAGATAGATAGATAGATAGATAGATAGATATGCTGCATCCCTGTGCCCAACGTGGGAGCGGCCCGCAGTGTTTCCCCTATAAACACGAGGTCAGGGTTCTTCCGGCCCAAAATAACGTTTACTACCTACCTACCTTTTCGGTAGTCAGCAATGACTCGCCAGAGGGCACGCGTTCCCCTTCCTGGGGATAAGCCACACCCCGAAAGAAATGGCGTGAAATCATGCAACCCTAGGACAAGAATCCCGAGAAAATGCACTCCTCGTGATTCTTAATTCCTTGAGACGCGTAGCAACGGTGGTCTAGAGGCTATGGTTCTTGACTGCAGACCCAAAGATTGCGGGATCGAATCCAGGCTAAAGTGGCACATATCGATGAAGGCGAAGTGCTTGAGGCCCGTGTACTGATATTTAGGTGCACGTTAAAGAACACCGGACGGTCAAAAATATCCGGAGCCCTCAACTACGGCGTCACTCAGAATTATATCGTGGTTTTGGGACGCAAAACAGCAACAAATATTATTCTTTTAGACACTGAAAATACTAAGATTTTCTCACAAACACTTTATGAGGGTGTCTGACCTGTAATTTGAGCCTTCTTGAGGTAACGTCAGAAAACGAATGCCGTGATATAGACTCAAGTTATCTTTCTGCATTTCCAGCATCGCAGATTAGAAGAATCATTTTATCTCGCATTTGCGCCATTCGTATCATATTCCACTAATGATCAGCTGATTCTCCGTAGGAGCTTAAAATGTATAGTGTCACCCTGCTGACATCAGGAACGCGGGTGTGGTCATGGCTTATGGTTCAGCGTTTTAGGCGCAGGATGAAGAGCCCCAGATGGTCAAATGTATTATAGAGTACTCCATGATGTAACTTATGATATGTAGATCCTGGGGATGACTTAATTGGCCTGTCACGCTGCTTCGGCAGTTTTTTGTACGTACTAGACTAACAGTTTCTTTCACAGGTAAGTCATCTTACCTATAATTGGCGGCAAGATGAGCAGCGATACACCAGCGCAGAAAGACAGCCCTCCCATCATCATCGGCAGGGTTCTCATGCCGAAGTCCATGATCATGGCGGGTGCCTGCAAACACATCCTTGAGCCACTGCTGGCGCCCAAGAAAGCAGCAGCAGCGATCATTGGCGGCAGGGTGCTCGTCCACGCAAGCCATTCGAAGGCCAGTCCTTGCAATGCAAAGCCCAACAGCATTGCCAATTCCAGCGATATGGTGCGCGAATCAATGGCGAAGCCGACGACGGGTCTGAAGGCGACGTCGGCGATAGAAAAAGCCTGCAGGACGTACACAGAGTCCGAGGGGTCCATTCCCCTGTCTCTGGCTAAGTCGGCTGGTACCATGACGAATGCACTCATTGTGAAGATCACAGTTGCGAAAGACAGTCCGTGAATGAGAAAGGTGAACGTTAGGAACTGCGTCGCTGTAGAGCCCCAGTAGGAACCCCATGAAACCTTACTGATATGAAGCTTTTTCAGCGATGTGTTGTTTTGCGCTTGAAAAGCAGTTGACCCGTTTTGCCGAAGTTTGAAAGGGTGCCTTGCAGGATCGTCACAGGTTGAACATTCATGTAGGGCAGATTGGTTCTGAGGCATCCCTGCTGTACTGACATCTTCGTCAAATCCATGAATCAGCAGACATGTTGCATTTGTTTCGTCCTTCGTTGGCGCATATGTTGCCTTTTTCGTTTCAGTTTTTGCCTTCGTAAGCCAAGCCGGGCTCCTTAGGATGATGACAGAGGGTATGGCGTGTAGCATAACGGCGCCGTATAGGAGAAACGCTCCCCGGACGCCGTACTCTGTCTGGAAGTATTCGATGAGAGGAGGAATGACGACCGCGTTGAGTCCACACACTGCATACACTATGCTTATGGCCGTCGCTCGTCTCTTCTCAAAATGCTGAGCCAACAGTACATAGCAGGTGACGTACAATCCAGAGAGAGCACATCCTGCAAAAAAAAAAAAAAAGCAATCGTTCGAGTATGAGAAAAACGAGAAGTAACATAAAAATTAGGATTACTGAGAAGAAAATGAGTCTCACTTGATAAACTGTTCAGCTTGTGCTGTTTATAGTTGAACAAGTCTCAGTTTACCTACAGCACAGGTAGTTTGAAAACGTCATTATACGCCTCTGTTGTTTAACGTGAACGCAAGTAGTGGTATAGCATTATATTCTTATTCATATAGTGATTAAAGAACTCCAGATGACATCTAAACAGCTCTACATATCCCGATGGCTTGTAGTCGCAAAGCTGAGGTCGCATTAGTGATGTTAGTGATCGAACTCAATTGATGAGTGTGAGTACGGTATGCGAGAATATTATGATATGCTGAAGTCTTCACGCGACGTGAAATATGCTTTTTATAAGTGAAGGGTACTGAATATTTGTTGCGCCGAGCTTTTGGTGACAGTTATTTGATTTAACTCTGTGCATTAAAAAGAAAGATTTCTTTTTCATCTAAGTTCAGCATGAACATGAGTTTCATGTACTTCTATTACTGTTATTGTTTAATTTGATTTCTGCATAGAATCGACCGAACAAACAAAATAAAATATTTGCCGAACGCCGATGGTTTAAAAAAGCTGAATGTTATCAATTCAGTGCTGGGCAGTATCGAAGATACATGTATCTTAGATACTATCTTAGATACTCTTTGGGTATCTTGTATCTGTATCGCGATACAGATACACAACGAGTATCTGTATCTGTATTTCCGATAGATTCAATAATGTATCGTGTATGTTAAGATACAAGATACTGCTTCGCAGCACCACCATGCGAAACAGTTATCACTGGCTGAACTCCGCTTCTGAAGCTGGTACTGGCACCACTAAACCACCTGAATAAAACTAAGGGCAGCGACATAAATTTATCTTCCCGCCAGAGTCCTCTAGTGAGGGCAGGTGATGAGGTCTGCGCGTCCCTATTGGTGGAACAGAGTCAAGTGGCAGCTCTCGCGCAGTCTCGACACAAACACGCGCGCGAACGTCTACGCCCAGCCCACGTAGTTCTTGTTTTCTCGTTTTTTTTTCGTTTTATTTGTGTCAGTTCTATAACACTTTCTCTTAGCCAGTCCTGCGCCGCGCACTCTACTGAGCGCAGCGTCTGTCACGGAAATTCTTATGCCGCTTTCGTCTCGTTATTGAAGATTCTCTTGAGTGGTGCTTCGTTACGAAATCTAAAGAATGCAAGAACGGAGTTGCTGCGCGTCTCATGGCTTTCACACACCAGCGACTTGAAGGACTTCGTGGATGTAAGTTTGCTTTACATACGATGACATTGGCTTATATGCAGATAATGTTCTAAGGACTATAGCTCCAGCGACACCGATGCTCGATCTATTAGAACAAGCCCTTACCTAGCAAAAAATATCTCGATGTACCGTATCTTTTCCTTCCTGCCATCTTTTTTCAAAGTTTTTTCGAAATCATAATTTGATTGTTAGCACAAACGCTTTCTTATCTGCGCTTCTTTTGGATATGATACATTCCCTAGGTCTCTATTGTTTTTTTCCGGTGTTGTCGATGAAAAATCTCTTTTGTAAAGGGCTGCCAAAAGAAGCTCTCTGCTTTGCTGCTACTTTTAAATGTCTGCGTTATATTTGCTACTGTTTACACATTTATACTTCACTTGAATTTACTGTTCTTCCAAGGAGATTTTGAAAACGAATATATGGTTATGTGGGCATGCCTTGAGCATGCAGTAATAATAATATTTGAGGTTTAACTTCCCCAAACCACGTTATGATTATGAGAGACGCCGTGGTGGAGGGCGTCGAAAATTTCGCCCACCTGGAGTTTTTCAACGTGCACCTCAACCTAAATACACTGGCCTCAACGATTTTTGCCTACATCGAAAATTCGTCCACCACGGCCAGAATTCGTTCCTGTGATTTCCGGGTCAGTAGTCGAGCACCATAACCAATAGGCCACCGCGGCGGGCTTTGATTATACAGTGCAAACAATTCTACTTTACCGCTTAATAAAATAGTGAAATTGAGTTTGAATTATAATAATGGAAATTATAAGGAGCTGTCTTATACACGTTAGATGGGGGATTCGAGAAACATTTATACCAAATGCACCGTTTTTCTCATGAGCGTCCGAACTAGTATTTTCAGGCAATTTTGCTTAGGCAGGTAATTTTCTATTGCCTTATCTTAACAGGTAAGCTGACGATACTTCATCCTTAATTGGCATAGCTAATAGTGGTCCCGCCTGCATCGGATTTCTATACTTATTCACACTGAATGTTTGATACAGAACCCCCTGTCTGTTTTACTTATAATTCCTTTTTTTCCCCTTTTTTAGGCCTACCTGATTTTTTTTTACTATTACTAGTCGCCAGATCATCGGAGCTGTAAGTGGCAATAGCGCGAATAGCGGTGGTGTCTTGCGGCGCTTTGTGCAACTATACTGCCATGCGCTCTTATTTATTTATTTATTTATTTTGGTGTCATTTGGTTTAAACCTAAAACAAAAACAAAAAAAAAAAACTGTTAGCACCACTCAGCGCAAGCCGCGCCGCAATGTTTCGAAAGGTTCACAATTTTTTTTGAATTATTCTGTTAAAATTACGCGCAGGACGCGAGTAGTCTAGTTTAATCGGGAGCTTTCGCGAGCTCCTGTGATAACGCTGGAAGCTTTGATCCCTGATGTATGAAAGACGACGCGTTCCGCCGATGATCCGATTACCGAAGACCGACGAATGTGATCGCCGCTATCACCGTGGAGCGTACTTTGCTTTACTTTCAGTTACTTAGTTTTCTTGGCTCAAGTTAGCTCAGTAAAGAGTTTCGTTTCTACAATTTGACTGCCGCCTTTATATTCAACACTGTACCACGTGACAATACAATACGTCTGAGACGTTTCCTGGTTGCACATGTCATTTCGTTGAAGAAAAATTGTTCAAAAATTACACGTTAATGAGTATATTGATAACGAACGCTTTACACTAGAAGATACGTAGAATATGAACAGTCATTTCTGTTTTATGTCCTCTGCGTATACACTATGCGTCATAAAAAATGTCGCTACAAGCTTTGTTGCTGCTGTACACCTGTCCGGGGATCCAGTATTGCGTAGCGTTGGCTTACGGACAAGGTAAATGTCCACGCCGGTATTTGCACCATCGTGACAAGGCTTCTTATTGAAGCTCGTGTGTTTAGATGGCAACCCGCTAGCTGGTCGGCAAGCTGAGCAGCCACTCCCATCAATTACAAAAAAAAAAAAAAACAAGTAAGAATCGCTGTCAGCGAAATTTATCAAGAGGTGTCCTGTTAAGCAGCATAAACAAACCTCTGTAAGTTATTTCGGAATTGAGGTAATGTACTTTGAGCAAGAAGGACAAACCTTTTAAGATACTAAGAGACATTTCATTCAAATGAAACGTGGTTGGTCACAGTTAACAAATTTCAAGCAGACACTTTTGTGCATTGAGTTTGCTGCTACATTATATGGATCTATAATAACCAATTTGCGAATGTATCGAAGTATCTTAAGATACAATTGGCAAGTATCGTATCGGATACAATTATTGTGGTAGTATCTTGTATCTGTATCTCAAATACTTTTTGCCTGAGTATCTTGTATCGTATCGCGATACAATTTCAAAGTATCTTTACCCAGCCCTGGTTATCATATTATGTAAGTACAAGAGGAACTCAGTATTTCATTACGCTTCTCTGGCGAGGAAGTACCCTTGACACTTAGTCGTTGAAAGTTTCATGCATAGCGCAGTGTGAATTTAAGTGTGTCTTGTGGGCCTGGTCTGGAAACGAAATCACGGACTGAACGTCTACGTCACCGCGTAGTTGATAAAGTCTAAGTATTAGCCGTTACCCTTTCAAAGTGGAATATAACATGGCGGCAAAGAACTTTGGATGTAGCTGCCGACTACTTTGCATTTCTGGTAATTTGAAAACCGATTTTTAATGAAAAGGAAGATAGCTCAAAATAAATTTCTTTTTTACAGTGAGAAATGATAATTTATTTCATTTACTTATTTCAGCATAGTGTCGGCACTAGGTCGGTGAAGGGGTGAGTTACAGAAAAAAATATCAATACATATCATTCCCGCAGCATTATATTAGGTGCACAATTCAACTTCTATTTACAGGTATACTACAGGAATCCACACGGCACATCATTTGTACTAGCACGTAAACTTTTTACACAATTCAACAGCAACTTAAATCGCCACAGTAATTCAATCGGTGCATCAATTTTTAGAAAACGTAACATGAACAGGAATAAAATAAAAATCAGCCTTGTAAATCATACTGCGAAAAAATCTTTGTGCCCTGTTTCAAAATCTTCTAGTGAGCCACATAGGAGGAGGGATAACAGAAACGAATTCCATCGTCGATAATGATACAAAATTGGGGTGCTCTTGAGCTTAGCCTTCAATAGTCTACCGCGGTAGTACATGGGGCCCCGTTCGCATAGTCTTCTCAATAGCTAGCCAGGTGAAACCACGCTTCGTTTCTCGGTTGACACCTCATCCGTGCCGGAAGGAATGAAACGCCTGTGCACGTAACATGGGTCCTTTCAAACTATCCTCGAAAGCCTACTGCAAGTACAGTTGCAAATTGCCCACTACGCCATAAGTCTTCCTTTTACCAATTCGCAAGCACCCACTACGCGTCCGTAACGCAACGCGAGCTCCTGCGCGTCTGCCCACTTTGTTGATGCTATAGTTGACGATGATGATCATTTATGCCTGAACGCTTTGTTATGGGTAGATCTTCAGAGCACCCACTCGTTGCGCAACACGCACGTTTTGACGCCTAGCGAAATTTTACGCGTCTGCCACGCAATGTTACGTATGTTAATGACACACATCGCACTACTTAACATTTATACGGTGTTTTCTTCCCAGGCAATTTGGAGCACGGTCGTGGCTCTGAGGTAGAACGCCTGCTTGACACGCAGAAGGCCTGTATTCGAATCCCGCTCGGACTGATGATTTTTTATTATTTGTTTATTTGCATCTATTTCGATTTTTCCATCACGGACAATGGTGCTTTTTCGCTGACAACCAACGACGACGATGCCGACACCGGAATTTCTGCGATGAGCTATTTAACGCGATCGCGTTAATATGGAGTTGGCTGTTGGATGGAGAGATGGAAAGAGAGAGAGAAGCAAGGAAATACAGGGAGGTTTACCAGACGCACGCCCGGTTAGCTACCCTGCACTGGGGAAAGGGAGAAAGGGGCGAAAAGAGAGACAGAAGAAAAGAGAGGGATGGACAGAATGACAAGCACACTCGGGGGAGCACATCCAGTCTACAGGCGGTCGCTCAGATTTCTTAATTTCAAGTACTTCAGTAGCGCTTTAATTGCCTTCTGCGCCCTCGAAGCACATGTCCAAGGTTCTAGAATCTTGTCCACAAAAATGGTCTGGAGTTCAGTTGGTTCAAAAGCACCCCGAGCGGGCATCGCTGCGCGTCATAGCGAGCGCAGGTGCACAGCACGTGCTGTCGGCGATTTATATGCTTTCAAGCGACTGCCACCTAGCGCCAATCATTACCTTGTATGATGCCGAAGAAAATGGTGATGAAGACAAGATCTGCCGCCAGGTAACACAAGCTGACACCGATTCCCGCCAGTGATGAGCAGGTTAGCAGAACGGTCCTGCAAGAATAACGCTCGCACATGTTGCCGGCTATCGGACCTGCGTTACCAGAGGAAAAAAGGACATGCTATAACTATATACAAACTGCATGCGTTCAATTTATGGAGATGTTGATAAGAATTCCAGCCTTTCCATTACTGCACCTCTTTCACGCATAAAAAACCATGTCAGTCAATTACGACTGTCGAATCCGTATACAGTGAACTCGCCAAAAAAAAGGGGGGGCGGAATTGGTTCGATATATCGTGTATTTCGATATAAACTTTAAAAGGAATTTTGGTATTCTTGATGTAAATTTTGGTGCGCGAATCGGCTTCCCGGAACTGCTTCAAGATAATGCAAGGAAGGCGGCTTAGGGCAACACACTGGTTGGTTGGTTCATCAAACTTTATTAATAGTCCTGAGGGACGCGACTAGCGCGCAGTGGGCTTCTGCCGCGTTGGCACGGGCAGGCTAAGCCTGACCGCCGCACTCGTGGGCCCTCTGGACGGCCTAAAGCTCATCCCCGTAGTTGGGGGCTTCTGATGGCGGAGCACCCCTTGGCTTGGAAGGCTTGACGGCTGCCCGAAACGAGGGGTATCACCAGAGTATGTGCTCTAAATTAGCAACCTCTCCGAAACGGGGGAACGAGCTGCTAGTGCAAGTGTCCTGACAAATTTTGTAAAATAAAGTCAAGTTTAGGTATTTTTTGTTTTTGGTTCTGGCGCGGTTTGTATTTGGCGGTAAGGGCTATGTGCAGGTGCGGCTTGTAGGCGAGAAAATGCGATATCGATAGCGCCCTCCTAATTACACCGCTCACTCTCCCAAATGCATGCGGGATATTCCCCTCAGTGAGAAAAAGTCAACTTTGTGTGGGGGAAAGCCAACTTCTTGCGGCGTATCGCACTGCCAGACGTTCAACATAAAGCCCCTCCATCGCGTCTGCTGCCGCTTTTTTAGGTACCGCCATCTATTGTTTCGATGACGACGCCCATTTCCGGTTCCGGAGCTTCCGGAAGGAAGTTCTTGAGCCGCTTCCTTCCGCTTTTCCCTTCCATCTTGTTTCTTCGCACGCATGTGCACACGCGAGAAAGCAAATATTTCACTCTCCGTTTCGCAAGTGTTGTTTTTTTGGGGTTCGTCGTAAACTGCCTGCCGCCGAGCGGGTTTTCGCTCGGTGTTTCTGCGTCGCGAGGGCATGGGCGGGCATGGGGCGGGTGCATCAACCGGAAAAGCAGCAGAAACATCATGGCGGCACTTCAGCTTCCGCTAGGTGGGGAGCCGGTGTAAAGGGAGAGGGGGAGGACGAGTTGGCGCTACTCAACCTAGCCGGCGGAAAACGCATGGAGTGGCTTTAGTTCAACATATCAAGTGTTCCGGCTATTTTTGGTCGATGTAGCCGCAGATTTTCCCGAGCATTGACGTTAAAGTATTGTCGTGTTCAAAAATCGTTCGATATAACCGATAATTCGATTTAGCCCAGTTCGATACAGTCAGGTTTGACTGCAGCCGGATACGCTGCTCTTGCGTACGGACCATTACTAATTCCATTCAGGCCGCGGAAGCCACTGGGATCCCGGACTAGGGGCTCCCCCTAGAGTTTGTGCACGGTCGTCCCTTAAGGCCGCCCCTCTCTCACTTGTACATAGTGCAAATAAATGTTTTTCACCACCACTACCGAGCAATGTGCCACTTGCTTATTGCCAAACTAATAAGCCAAATAATTTTTTGAAAGATCCTGCGAGTTTGTGGGATGGGTGAAAAGGTCCCGTCTAGGTAACAGTCAGGAGTTCCAGACTCTTAGCGGCTGACCCTCTGGCCGTTTGCTCGAAAGCCGGAGAATTATGTTCAAGGGCAGAGCTGTACCACGCAGCTCTGCCCTTGAACTGTAGCATCGCGGGCAGTGGCGATCGCTAGAGGCTGCATGCCCAGTATTGTTTATTATCCCTCGACATTCCAACAGTGTCCGTTCCAGAGTTGCTGTGGAACCATAGTTTTTGCATTTACTTCTGATGTATATGTCGGGGAAAATGAGGTGAGAAATCGCCGGGTTCGGATAAATTCTGGTCTGTAACCGGCGCCAGTCGAGAGGCTTTTTGCTTAGCTTTTCGTGAGGTGGGGTTAAAACGCACCTAATGCTCCAAACTATTAGTTGCTCATGTAAATGCACACTTAACGATTCACATATATTATCTTAAAGTACATGTTAGAAGTAAGTGCGCTCTAAAAAATAGCACGTTACTCTTTTTCGGAGTTCGGACTCTGTTTGAGCAGACTCGTTAACTCCCTTTTGGGAGTCACTACACTCTGACGACGGTATAATGATCTCCTTAGAGAGTTCACGTGTCTCTTTAAAGAGAGTCATACACGAGGCAAGTAAGGACTCACAAAAAAGAGTCACATGACACTTTTCTTTTTCTGAGAGCATGGTCTTTATTTCACATAAGCATAAGGGCAATGGTGTGGCGCTTTCGACAACACTTTCAAAAGGAGGGTTGTGCATCGGGTCTTTCTGTCAATAATCGTCAGGCGAGATGGATGACAATGATTGATATCAATCTGGCCCGCCTTTTCTTGTGTTGTCGCTGTGCGCCCGGTGCTTTAGGGTCGCTAACGGTGTGAGCGTTACCAGCGTCAGATGACTGTATTTGTAGGGAAGCAGCGAGCGCCGAGTTTTCAAGAACGCCAAGAACAGGCAAGAACGCCACTCCTATACCCAGACTCCACAAGCTTAAATAAATACATGACCCTTGAAACGGCCCTTCCAGACATTAAAATACATTTCAGAGAGTTCGATAAGCACATCTTAGTCGCTGTTTTAACTACCTTTGAATTGTCATTGGGAAGGCACGCGATGTCTTTTGGCATGTGTTTCGCAATACCAGCTCACACACTCCACGTTCCTTTCGAAGTGAAAGCGAAGAAAACCGATAAAATCGTCTGTGTATGTAATCCCTGAGAGTGTTAGCTAGGGCCGTTCGTATCCCAAGCGGCGAGTGTGGAAAACTCATTTTTGCTAGAGGGCGCCACGTGGCATGCGATACGTGCAATCCCACGGATTACATGCACAGAAATACCTTACGTAGTAGACGGGCAAGCGCCTTCTGTCGTAGCTCAACTGGTGGAGCATCTGTCGCGAAATTAGAGTGTTCTGGGTTCAGATCCCAGAGATTGCCTGCGTGGCACCGACAATCAGGTAAAACAAACACAAGCGTGCTTCTGCGAAAGTAAGTCAGCCAAAAAGGCGAAAAATGCCACAAGGTGTTCTAAACGCAATTGAAGTTCCTTACTTTCATAGTGGTTGAAATAATTTTTCAAGAACTTGGCCTGCGGGTCATTGTCAGAGTTGTATACTACAGCGCAAGGTGATATGAGATGAATGAATGAATGAATGAATGAATGAATGAATGAATGAATGAATGAATGAATGAATGAATGTTTCTTCCAGTGAAATACCAGAAAAGGACCTCGAGAAAAAAGCTTCAAGGGTAGCTTGAGAAGTCCACGAGGCGCAATAGAGCAAAAAAAAAAAAAAACAGAGCAGCAGAAACGTGCACATTCACAGGTGAACATACACGTGTACGACAAAGTTACAAAATAGAAAAGAAACGCAAGCAGGGACATTACCATTATTGTCGTGGGACAGAAAGACTACGATATAGTGCTAATTGCTTTTACAGCGTATTTGGAAGACTAATGTTATTACATTTATAAATAGCGTACCGGCAACGCAAGCACTCGCAGACGCAGTGGTTTATACCCACGACGAACATGTTGAAATTTGTTACGGCTGAATAATTTATAAGAAATCAAGGATAGCAGTGGTCGCTACGTACCTGCTAACGACAACAGCGCGCCAGCAAGGGACACGGGCCACGAAGCCTCTTCTCTGCTCACCATGAAGGTCTCAACGATGCCGTAGAAGAAGATCCCCGCGACGCGCGGCGTCGCCAGCGTAAGGAAGAGCACACAGCAGCAGGCGATGGCGCTGATCCAGCTCCAGCGGGAGTCCGCTCCAAACAGTGGATCATCCTTCAGAGCGCGGGAACTCACCATGGTTACAGGAAAAATGACTAAACGCCGTGAGTACGGGGGAAAAAAGACAGCATGCAGTCTTAAGATTCGACGTCTTTCAGTCAGCCACAAAACAGTTCGACAAGTATGGTGTCTTTTCCCGATGCCCAAGTAAACTCTTGCATCCTATCACGATTGCACGGAAGACGCTGTAGCTTCGCTGTGTCCAAGCGTGCGCAAAGCCCTTGCGAGAAACCAAAAAGTCCTTTTTTCACGACCCTTCCCTACCGGTCTTCGGACGCTGTCAGCGCCTTTCCTTTAGCTCTGCAAAACTTAAATAGCCTCTGTGCATTGTGCGGTCACATATATTTTTATTTTATTTCTTGGCCAGCACTCGCGTGAGAATTGAGAAAGTCAGGAAATGTTGAAAGTGGACGAACATGCCGAGTCTATTGGACGAGACGGTGGACGATAAGGCTTGGGCGCTTTAGCGGAAAGCCGAAACGGCGGTTGCTGCCTCTCCTTATCGGTGATAATATCTCGAAAGAATGATAATGGGAGGGAAAAAAAAACTCACAGGGTCTCTTATGCATTCACCCAAGACGACTCGAAGGCGAAAGCCTCCTTCTTTTTCTTCTCTGTCGATATGTCGATCCTCCCCGCCACCCTCCAAAGGCTTTGTGCACCTAGCGCTGCTTTTCATTGTCTCCGGGATCGGAGGCAACTCGCCTCGTTTTTGCACTGCCGTCATCTGCCCGCGTTTGACCAAGCTAAGATGTCATCTCGTGACGGTATCGTGTGACCCTACGTCCAACTAAAACTTGTGTCGTAATTTTGACGTAAGAAATTTTAGCAATCTGTGACGTGTTGATGACGATAGGTGCTGACGTCATCACGCGATGATGATTTTTGCATCACTCACGCTGTGCCCGACGCCGCAGGACGCCGACGTCGATGGTCAATTTTCGCGTTTGACGAGGCATCTAAGGTTTTCGCCTTAATAATAGAGGCACAACAAGGGAACGTCTTTGAACTTGATGTGGCAGCCCATAAGGAAAAGTCAACGTTACATAACGAAATAGTGGCGCAGAATTCTTCGAAATAAAGGGACACCGCTATGTAAGACTGATGTATTAAATAGTAAAAGAAAGTAGAAAACCTTTAATAATGTAGTCGTCTTATTTGTTGTGTGTCTATTAGCTTATTACAAGCGTACATTGACAAGCACTACTTAAGCATCCTATTTACCATTGTCGTGAGTATAGCGTATAGTATACCTGTGAATACAACTTAAATGAGTAGCGGATGGCGCTGGTTAGTTTTCCACAGTACTAGGTAGCGCAGTCCGAACAAAAAAAAAGAAAGAAGAAAAATTGCACCATCTCCCGCTATAGGGAATCGTGTGGATGCCAAGCAGCGGGGTGATGGTTAGCTTGAGCGGGATGTGGTGTAATTTTTTTTCTTGCGTTCTCGAGCCTGTGCTTTCCTCTGGCGTAGAATCACTGTCTTCCAGTCTCCATTCAGCTCCCGCTGCGTGGAACTGGCGACGTCCGAGGTATTCGACTCCCGCAAAGTCGCAAGATCATGTGCGTCTGCCTCTCTGCAGTCCATGCCATTGCTGTCGTCGTGGGATTCTTCAGCGAGGGAAGGAGAGCACGAGCGCCCCGCGTCTAGAGTCACAGATTCAGAGGCGGCCATCGGCCGCTCGTGCCACGTCAAGACGCCGGAGGCGTCGCTGCTGCCTACTCGTCGAAGGAGAGAATGAGGTGCGCGAGAGGGGGAGTGGGAGTGTAGAGGGGGAGAAGAGAGGGAGATAGGAGAAGTGGAGAGGAGGTATGTGGAGAGGGCTTGTGCATGCGCAGTTAGGGTGGCCATGCCACCGCACACTACCGGACTGAACTCCACCATAAGCTGCTCCGCATCTAATAAAGAATGATTGGCACTATGTCCCGGGGAAATGCTTTGCCAGCGAAGCCGGGGACATCACGGAAACGGCATCTTGGCGGCATAAGTGAGCGCTTGCGCTGGCTTCTTGTGTGTGAACTTGTGGAACTCTTCTCGTGAATTCGATGTTTTGGGCCCGAACCTCTGGACGTTGCTAGCTCCGCGCGTGCATTGGAACAGCCTCCTTGACCGGGAATGAACCGTGAAATGCGTAGCATGATGTTCATTCACTTTGCTTCTGCTGCTGTTCCAACAGTTTTTCGTCCGCGTGTTGCGGAATGGGTGGTGCTTACTTGTGGATATGGTAATAAAGGTAACTTAGTAGTAAAAACAACGTAGTCCTGCATTTCACTCGCCACATTTCCACCCTACACCTACAGTCTTCCCTTACCCGCTTGTGAGTGTGTTATGTGATTCCTCCTCGTGTTCCGTCTTGTACGTGTTGTTTCCAACGTACTGAGCAGTGGCGTAGCCAGGGTGCGAGAGCACATTGGGTCCGTGCTGTCACTACCGAAATTTTTTCTGCCATGTGTTACAGCGCACGAAATGACACTCGGCCATACTTACCTGCCCGGACACCACATCAGGTCAAGGGCGTGGGCCGCCCCACCCCGAAAAAAATTTCTGCCTATGCCACTGGTATTGAGTACGGGCCCGGTGGGCGCTGTTGTGAAGTACGGGATAGTCGTACCTCTGGTGCACAGTCGCGAGTTACGGGTCGTGGTATCCCACCGCGGCCACAACTGTCGCGAACTTGTGAAGCCACACTCGTAGCGTGTCCTAGAGTGAGCCCCAACGCTGACGGGCCGACGTAGCTGATGTCAGACTTTACGCTTAGTCGGACAAGCAGACAAGCCATATGGAAAGCGATAAGTGTATAGCATATAGCGGTATCGCTATAAATAGCCTGTCAGTACGACAGAATCGGCTGAGGGCCGCTCGAACATGAGGCCGGCACGGCTTCAAATAACGCTTCACCCGTGGTCTCGGTGGTCTCGCGTCCCTTCCACGGTGGTTCGGACGTGGACCTACCTGCCATTTTAAGGAAGTCTTCCTACGTAGGAAGGGCGTTGGCCGTTCGTCGTAAGCCGGTACAGCACGGTGGAAGAGTCGAAGAAGGACCTGTTCCCACGTTACCACAGCTTAATGGCGTTGGGGGAGGAGACAGGGGTTCGCCGAAAATCTGGAGACAGTCCGATCTTCCCGGGGAAGAAGGGTTGCACGAGGGCAGGCAGTGCTGAAGTATGGCATTTATATAGGCAACAACTTTCCGTGGGAGCACAGCAGGGGCGTAGCCAAATGGGGGGGGGGGGGTGTTCAAATCCCCCTCCCCCCGAAATTTTTCAGTTTTGCTTGCGTATATATACACGCACACATACAAACCCACGCACGAACATACAAAAACTGTGGTTGAACCCCTCCCGAAAAAAATTTCTGGCTACGCCCCTGGAGCATAGCCGAGGCTACGGAGTCGAAGTCCACGTTTTTTTGCTATGCTGCTGCATTTAGTCCACGAATGTAAATTTTGTAGCTATACTGACAGTTAGCCAAGTTGGTAATACATTTTTTGATAAAATTTACGGCGCTCGAACGGACGGTATATGGTGAAAGAAACACAACACAGGCGCTGTCTCTCAACTGGCGATTTATTGCAATACACAAAGAATATGCACATACATGCAATAAAATAGGCATACGCAGAGGAATTCGCAGTGAGGTATGCGACACACACGTCACCGTCTTTATAATAAAGTGCCAGTTCATCGACAGAGCTTGTGTTGTGTTTCATCAAGTTCATCCCGTTCGTTTGAGCGCTGTAAAATTCATCATAAATTTGGTAGAGCACAGAGGATAAATGAAACCATAATACGCATTTTTTTATACCAACCATTTGTTTTCCGATATAAGGGAGGTTGCCTAGTACAGGATCCTTGTTTTTTACTGTTTCTAATTTTCTGGCATCGATGTCACGTTTTCTTTCTTCTCGAAGCAACCATGAGATCGGTGGGTAGCAGCAGGCGGGCGCGAAACTTGTAGGCGAGCATGAGCGAGTGTCCGCAAGCGTTTCCGATTTCATTAACAAAAGGATAAGAAGACGGCACTGTGTGGCGCGAGATTTCCTCATCTGCGAGTAATCACGAGGCAATGAATTGTGCTGCGTTTTAGTGATACCACCAGTGCAAGTGGGTCTCTTATCTCTATAGCCGCATTGACGCCGGTGACCCGGTCATCTTCAGTGTGTTCGCTAGGTTGAAAGCAAAGCCGCGATTAGAAATAGTACGTGAAAGAAACGTCCCCTTACACAAATTCTATATGGATGTACGATAGCTCTTTTGGGTTGTTGAGTGTCGCTGACACTTTGAAGACATATCGATCTGTAACACCCGACGCGTCAACGTCTAGGGAGGAATGAAAAATCCTTGAACAGGGGGCGCCGCAGGATTCAAACGTTTCGACAAGTGCTCTTGCCTTCTTCAAGGCAGCAAGAGACTCCAAGGCTGAAAACAATACAACTTGTCGAAACGTTGGCTAAAGCGACGCCCCGTCGCGAATGACTTTTCATCGCTTCGAACCTCCGTATTCCCCTGTCTTGTTTTGCCTTGATTGGATATCTAGACCCGCCGCGGTGGTCTAGTATGGTGCTCAACTGCTGACTCGAAGGTCGCAGGAATGAATCCCGGTTGTTGCAGCCGCGTTTCGATGGAGGCGAAATGCTTGAGGCCCGTGTAATTAGATTTAGGTGCATGTTAAAGAACATCGGGTTCATTGGCGGAACATGGGAGAGGCCTTTGCACTGCAGTGGGTCCAGTCAGGGTGATAATGATGAAAGAACACGAGATTGTCAAAGTTTCCGGAGCCCTCCACCACCGCATACGTGATAATCATATGATGGTTTTGGGACGTGAAACCTTAGTATTATTATCATGTTCGGATTGCTAAGGCGGAAGGCATTCTTGGCGCCTTAAGGTGAGAGCGCAGAACTTCGGGTGTGTAATCATTACTGCAAAGCTTCGTCTGTGGGATCAGGGGCATTTACATCCGTTACACGGTTGACAAAATGCTCTTTAACACCCAAGAACAGGATTCGCGAATATTCTCAGCCTGTGGCCGTAGCTTACGCAGGTAGGCAGCAACAAAAATAACAGCGCAAAAAAATTTACGCAGCGAAAATGTTTTTCTCAGCAGTCTTCTTTTTGTGAACGCGTAAATACTGGGACAGAATACTCGGACCTAGCCAGGGGCCGCGCGCATCGCGTGTAGTGAACAGCTAGACCAATAATATCTCCGGTTTAACGTCCCAAAACCACGACATGATTATGAGGGACGCCTTAGTCGTGGGCTGCGGAAATTTCGACCACCTGGGGTTCTTTAAGGTGCACATAAATGTAAGTAAACGGGCCTCAAACGTTTTAGCCTCCATCGAGAATGCAGCCGCCGCGGCCGGGATTCGATCCCGCGACCTTCGGGTCAGCAGTCAAGCGCCATAACCACTAGACCACCGTGGCGAGGCAACAGCTAGACCAAGTGGAAACGTTCATACTGAACAGCGCCGCACACATTCTCTCACTTCTGCGCTGCTGTCATGAATGAGTTCCCAGAACTGTTCATGCTTTCACGTTTTATGACCAAGGGTGTCTAAAGGCTTTCAACTATGGTAATCAATGTGTGGGCCCCTATCGTTGTCTAAATTAAGGATAATGTCCGTCTGGCGCCACCAGTGGCCTCTGCTGTTTTCGATGCGGGAAACAACTTTAGCAAAGGGCCGACAAAACATCATAAATTGGGCAGCTTCGGCCACTTGTGGCTTAATCATGCCGCACCGCACGTTTTCTGGCTGCTGAAAAGCTGATGTAAAGGTGGAGATGATACAGGGAGACGTTGTCTGCGACACCTAAAAAATGTGATAGCGAGAAGCGAAATAAACGGCTCTGAAATGACTAAGATAACTTTTTACAAAGGTTATTTAGGGCATAGTGTGCGTAGAATGGGCGTCATGGTTAGAGCGTCCAATGCACGTAATGGAAGGAATGCAAGCAGGCAGTGAGAAAGGACCTCCATAACAGCGCGCCTGCTGATTGTGGCCGTTAGTTACAGATTAAGCTGGCCTGTCGCTGCGCACAGATGCTTTGTTTGGTGCACAAGGCGAGTTTTGGTAAAGTCACCTAAACCATGTGCTCGCGGTGTCTCGCGTGCTCCTGAATAACGAATAACGGCGGGGTAAGTTGAGGTTGTAGGCTGCAAACTGCGTACGCGTTAGCCCATTAGAGAGCGGCAGCAGCCCACCTCCGCACACGCTATAGACACAAACGAAATCTGAGAATACATTTTTCCTGAAGGCAGCCCTCCAGAATGAAGTTTTTCTCCAGGAAAACAATTAAAGCTGTACATTTACGCACCATGCGAGCTGATAACCAACAATGACACTTAAATGAGAGCACACAGCAAGGGTCATCTTGGCCCGTTATATGTCGTGAACAAAGCAAATGAGGACATATCATATTGAAACCGTGTATTGACCAACATAAGCAGTCTTCGATAAAAAAATTTCGCCAAAATTTAGAGCGGATGCTTTTTAATTTTATTTTTTGAAAATGAGCTTTTCTGAAAAAAAAAAAACTAGCTTCTTTATTTTTTTCCTTTTTTGTACTACCTGTAGCAAAACGACCTTTCGCAGAAATATTGCAAACACTTTTTCTATATTTAGCGCTGTTTTAAAGCCACTGTGTTAAAAGTGAAACGCGCCAAGGCGCGTCAAACTTAGCAAACTTTTTTTATTTGGGCCGTGTTTGCCATTTTTTCACATTTTTTCCCTTGTGAGGACGGATAAAGAAAACATGTATATAATTCACAATAATGCCTGTTAAAACCAACAAAAAAAGATTTCAACACAACGTTTATAGTTCGCGTTAAATTCGGTCGTGAAATCCGATAACATTGCGGTGAGGAAAAACAGGGCGCCGCCACCTTCAGGTGTATTTATAGCGCGCTGGGAGCGTTTTTTCGAAATAAATTTTTCGGTTCGTTGCACTTTGAAAGGGCTCACATAACAAAGAAAAAATCAAACCGCAATGTTGTATAGCAGATTGTTGCCCTGTCAAGGAATACCGAGAAGCAAAACTGCTTCTGGACAAATGCTTCGCGAATTTATGCCTCAACGCGTAATAAGTAATCAGTTGGGGCCAACCCTCTCGAAATCCGCAATGATATGGGTCAAGTAATTCGTTTCAAGAAAGTGCAGCAGTCGCCCGTTCATCAGCTTTTCGAATACTTTGCAGAGACAACTTGTTAGCGCTACAGGCCTGTAACTAGAAACAGAAGATGGGTTCTTGCCCTGTTTCTGGATGGGATTCATGATTTCTTCTTGCGCTTCGTATTACGAGACGACGACAAGACAGGGACTACAGGACAGGTGGAGGACAGGTGCGCAACAGGACAGGCAGAGCGCTCTGCTAAGCGTTATTAAGAATGGAAATAATGATTGCCCCTTTCCAAGCAGAGGGGATCTCACCCGAAGACCAAACTGTATTCTAGAACGACAGCAAAGTTTTTTTTTGTATTTCTTGGGGCAAACCTTTTAACGTCTAATATATGACACGGTCAGAGCGAGTGGCAGAATAGCTGGCCTGCCAGAAAACACTTCAGACGGCCATGCCCGGCCCCCATTGGGCTTTGCATTTCATTACTATTGGGTAAGCGCGCGGAAAGTGCGCAAGGAACGTATTGGTTTCTTTCTTATCAAAATTATATGGTATTGTATAATACCATTGCCTGTTAACAATGTCATTACATATACATTATAACAGTAGAAATCAGTGCGCTGGCGCAAATGTACTTCACGCCAACTCTTGCTTATGGCAGCCCTCTTTACAAACTTCACGATGTCGTCAGAGGATACTCACTGGCGCCAGGCCTACCACCTTGAGCGGGAACCTGCTCGATAAGAGGTTGTTTCAACACAAGTCAGTTTTACGTCCCGCTTGTGCACTCCATGCGCCGAGCACGGCTGCACAATCTCGCCTACATGTTGACAGGTCCGCCTTCTACTCACTGACGGCGCGTTCTGATAAAGTCCAAGGCTGGTTTAGGGGTGGTTTCCACGTCTTTAAACCCCATCTGTGACATAGACTTGCTTGGCTTGTGCACGATTTTTCACATAAACGGCCAAGTACGGGCTCAAACGGGGACGCTGCACCCGTTATAAAAACGAACGAAACTCTTTGCCACATGTGATTGGTCGAGGCTTTGGTCTTGGTTTGTGACGTAAACGGCAGCCTTGATCAAGGCGGAGGGGGCAAATATATTCGCTCGTTTTTAGAACAGGTAAAACATTGCCAAGCTCATCGACGGCAGTCGTATGTTTCTCGCATTGCCCCGTACAATCGACTTCGTCTCGACCCTTTTCAGTTCTTCTGGTAGATGACAGTAGAGTCGGAATCGCACATGACTAGAGCGATCCAGTGCGTGGCTGGGGACGATCCAGGGCGCCGTGCGCAGATCCTTCCTCGCGCTTTCTACAAGCTTCAGTTGATGCTTGAATTATAGCACAAGGACCCAGCATGCTGAATGAATATGTTCTGTGTCATTACGCGTCGTTCTTTGCATATCTTGGCAAAAAAAAAAAAAAACGCCAGGCCTGCGCTGAAACCGCAGCACAGTCACAGCGAAAGCTGGAAGAGCGGCGTTTCTAGAGCCCGTGAAGCTCTCTTGGGGCTACAATACAAGTACACTAGAAAGGTACCCACTACGCCATAAATCACAATTTTTGTGAAGTTGGGAAGCACCTACTAAGCCATTATTCGTCATTCTGCGGAGAAGTGGGGCACCAGCTACACGTCTGCAAGGCATTATGTGCACTTTGTTGAAGCGACGACTGATGACGATGAAGAATTATGGCTCAGCCCTTTGTAATGGGTTGGAATATTTAAATGGCCCACCAGTCATGTAATTTGCATTGGGTGACGCCCGGTCGCTATTTCCCTCTCCCGTCATGCTGTATAACATACGTTGACGTGGGAGAGAGACGGGGGGGGGGGGGCGAAGGACTTTACTGAGACCCCGAGGAAATGGATCATGCGCTTATGGGCTTCCTTGGCAACCAATACAAGTGCACTTGCGAGGAACCCACTACGCTATAAATCATTGTAATTTTTGAGAAGTAGGGCAGCAGGCACTGTGCCATTTTTCGTCATTCTACGGAGAGCGTTGGTACCTGCTAAACCCATGTAAGGCATTATGCGCACTTTGTTGATGCTGTGCCTGATGACTATGAAGAATTATGGCAGAGTCCTTTGTAATGGGTTGGAAGCATTCAACAACCTACTCGTTGCGCAATTCGCATTGTGTGACGCCTGGTTACAGAGTTCGCGTTGTGCGACACTTGATGCTTATTTTACTCTTCTACCACGCTATATTGCATATGCTAATGTGGTTCCTTCCCGACATGAAGCCTGTATAGGACCTTTTTGCAAAGCAGTTTCAAGCACCGGCATGGCTCAGAGGTTGAATACTGGGCTCCCACGCAGAGGGCCCAGGTTCGAACCTCGTTCCATCCTGGAATTTTTTTCTTATTTCGTGTTTTTTCTTATTTCGAGCGATACTGGTTACGGACACCGGCGGCGGCGGCGGCGGTAGCGGCGGCGGACAACTACGGCGCCAAAAACGGCCGGTGAAATGATCTCATAACAGCTTTCGCTGTAAAACTAAGGCTGAAGCGGCCGACTGGCCACTCTCGACAAGTGCGATTAAGACTTTACATATATTCTTGCGCCGAGAAAGAGGGGCCGGTTTGGCTATTGTGGGGGATATGATATTTCTTGCAAAGAGGTACCAATTATATATATATATATATATATATATATATATATATATATATATATATATATATATATATATAAACAATTTTTAATCCCAATTGCCGATAACAGCGTGGCACAGGATGCGTTACCTAAAAGTGATCTGGGAGATGCGCTCGCTTCTGCTAGACTTAGTTCAAGCAGCCGTACACTATCCGTTACTGTTGATGGGATCACAGCTGCGAGGCGAATCTGTCCTGCCCGTCTTGCTGCTCTCCGTAGATTTCGATGACAGCCTTGACGCTGCTCTCCTTCTAGTAACAACTTTCATGGTCCAAACGCACACAAAGAAAGCATTGACAGCAGCCATTAAATGAAGCAGTCCGCCGTAGTCGCCACGTGAATCTCGGAAGTATCCTGCAAAGTAAAGGGGATATTCAATGAAAGACCATTTTTTCTACCACAGAGCAACGCCAGGTCTATAATGAAAGGCCACAATGACAGAGAAGAGCATAAAATAATAAATCGGGGATGTTACGTGCAAGAACCGGAATATGATTATGAGGCACGCCGTAGTGGAAGGCTCCGGATATTTCGACCATCTGGCGTTCTTTAACGCGCACCCAAATGTAAGTACACGGGCATCTCCCATTTCGGCTTCATAGAAATGTGACCGCCGCTGCCGGGATCGAATCCGTGAGCTGCGGGTCAGCAGGCGAGCGCTGTAACCACTGTACCACCACGGTGGCTGACACAGGAGAGCAGAAATTAACATCACAGGAAATATGAGATGGGATACCAAAACGGCGACACATATGGACACGAATATAAGATGGCAGTTCGGATTGCCGAGCATTCTTACCCCCCAATTTCTGCAATTTTAGTGCAACTCGTGAATACCTTCTATTATCTTGCCTTTTTTGGGACCTATTCAGTGAGAAGAGATGCACTTCTGATGGTAGGTCAAACTACTGTTGTTAAACAGAACAGGCCAATGCTGTAGCCACAGCTCCGCGTGAACTATTTCTTTTCATTGTGGAATAGCGCAAATAACACGCAGAGACACGTACCAACTAGCTCGGCTTTCCTTGCTACTGCAGAAGTGTTTCATGTTGCGATACCAGTGATATGGACAATCTCATCGTGTTTTTGCATTTGCCGTATGCAGTAAAAACTCGTTAATTCGTATTTCACGGGACCGAGAAAAATGTCCGAATGAAGCGAACGCCGACTTCTCGAAAGCATGAAAAAAAGAACAATAAACAAATGCCGATTACATCAATACAGTTCCATTTATTTGATGAATGCGTAAATCCTGTCCTTTTTTTTTGCTTAACAGCAGTGTCAAAGTCGAAATGTTCCTCATCCTGCGACTTCGCGAGACTCCCGTGCTTAAATAGCGCGAAACATTCTCTCCAACCCTCAATTATTCCGCGCCACCACTACCACCAATCGCACGTGACGATAGTGTTTTCGCAGGTAAAATGGCTATAGATGAAATAGCTGCTAGTTCATCCATCGCGATGTAGCAAACGAGTTTTATGCCCGCGTTGCTACAGCGACTAAAAGCTTTTCATCTTGAACAGCATACGCAATTTCTTAAATGCGAAGGATTTCTTAGCGAACTTCTGGGACTTTGAGCGTATCTATCTATCTATCTATCTATCTATCTATCTATCTATCTATCTATCTATCTATCTATCTATCTATCTATCTATCTATCTATCTATCTATCTATCTATCTATCTATCTATCTATCTATCTATCTATCTATCTATCTATCTATCTATCTATCTATCTATCTATCTATCTATATCTATCTATCTATCTATCTATCTATCTATCTATCTATCTATCTATCTATCTATCTATCTATCTATCTATCTATCTATCTATCTATCTATCTATCTATCTATCTATCTATCTATCTATCTATCTATCTATCTATCTATCTATCTATCTATCTATCTATCTATCTATCTATCTATCTATCTATCTAGCCGCCTACGACTTTGTGCTTTCCTGGCCGTTTCGTTAATCGGAAGTATACCAAAATTGGTGTGGCATAACATGACCAAATTACGAACATAAATGATAGGTCATAACATGAAAATCATGACATTCATGTCATAAACAGCATGACTTACATTCCACGGCCTTGGGGCTCTTGCTGCCGTTCCGTTAATTTCATATATACCAAAACTGGTATGGCGTGACAAAAGTTCATGATGAACATTATGACAGGTCCTAACGTCGAAATCATGACACGCATGTCATGTGCAGCATGATTTACATGACATGGTTACAGGGCGCTCGCGGCCGTTTAAATGAATAGATATATACGAAAACTGATATGACGAGACATTTCTGTATGAGGAACACAACTGAGACGTGGTAACATGAAAATCATGACATGCATGTCATGTACGACATGGTTTACATGCCACGCTCATGGCGCACTCGCTTCCGCTTCACTGAACTGATATATACCAAGATTGGTATTGTGCGGTGTGACTGTATAAAGAACACGCGAAAAACAGGTGGTAACATGAGAACCTTGACATGCATGTCATGTATGTCATGATTTACATGGCACGCGCATGGTGCATTCGCGGCCGTTTCGCTTGCTTGATATACACCAAAACTGGTATTGCGCGACACGACTGTATGACGAACGTAAATGGGAGGTGGTAACATGAAAATCACGACATGCAAGTCATGTACTGCATGATTTACATGCCACGCTCATGGATTTACATGCCAAGCACTCGCAAAGGCAATCTTCAGCCCATGCCCACTGACCTGGGATGCAGACGTCAAACATGGTGCTGTCTATAAAGTAATGGAAAAGGAAATGGGGTTGCTTTATAGACAGCACCATGCTTGACGTCTGCATCCCAGGTCAGTGGGCATGGGCTGAAGATGGCCTTTGTGAGTGCTTCATGCCGCTTGAGTTACGTCGGCGAAAAACTGGTGGAGGTACAAAATTAAAAAAAAATATTTCTCAAATTAAAAAAAAGTAATACCCATTTGTAACTTTGTATATGTTCAGCTAAAACATAGAGCTTTCAAATGAAGTATCGTGCATATTTTTAGTCCGACCACCAAGGCAAGTTTTTTGACGATGAATACAGAGCTTAGAATAACAGAGAGCTGAGCTAGTTGGTAAGTATTCATTCTAAAAAGACAGGGCGTGCAAACACGGACACAAGAAAAGAAGTCAGGACACCACAAACGCCGACTAACAACTGAAGAGACGCACAACGGCTGAAAAGAAAGAAGGCACGAAAACTTATCTGCGCATGCCCATGCAACAGGCGAACCTATCAATCCGGCACGCGTGGCGGTCTACGTGGAAGATAACTGTTAAGGCATTTGATTTCATCTTTATGCAAGTTAATCGACGGTTGGCTCACGCATGCGCTACCACTATTCTCGATATGCCATGCTTCAATCATCAGGCGCGTTTCTTCATTTCTATGACGGTACAACACTGCGCATTCATCGAATTTTGGCGTGCACTTACAATCTCGACAATGTAAAGATAGATTAGAAGGTGGGCCTCCTGTTAGCGATCTCTTATGTTCCAACAATCTCTGGTTGATACATCGGCCCGTCTGTCCTACGTAGAAGCGGCCGCAGCTGAAAGGGACCTTATACACCACACTCGTACGGCAATCAGTGAATTTGTTGGTGTGTTTTACGAAACAAATACCGGTCCGCTTCTTGTCTTTTACTCGCTCATTCTTCCTCTGCACAGCGGCAAAATCTTACCTAGCTTATTGGCAGCCGTGAAAGCAGCATTAACGCCGTATCTACTTCCTACTTTCTTTAGCCTGTGAGATACGCAATGAATGTACGGTATTCCTACGACACGTTTCTTCCTATCGCTTTCTGCAGTCATGCTTGGAATTAGCACAATAGACATCTTTAAACGTTCACCTACCGTGGCCACTGCATCACGAGGATACCCCACATCTAAAAGACGCGCAACCTGTGCGTTAAAGCTGTCACTCATTTTGTGTTCACACGACTTGGTGAGGGCTGATTTAAGGCAAGACATGGCAATGCCGTTTCTTACAACCTTCGAGTGCTTCGACGAAAAATTTAACAGCGGTTTCGAAGATCTAGGAGAATACTGCCAGCACACGTGGTTCTTCTGGAACGTTAAGGTAATGTCTAGCAATTGTATTCCATTATTCTGAGGCACCTCTTTAGTAAAGCTCAGCCCATCTCCATTTACTTCAAATTTTTCGCTCACGGAAGTTACCACCTTTTCACAGTGCTCACCACTACAAAAGATCAAGTAATCGTCCACATAACGAAAAACCTTAATAACCGAATTACCTAAGGCGCCTTCCAAAAGATTGTCAATCTTGCTAAGGTATAAATCACTAAGAACCGGAGCAACCTCAGAACCAATACATATCCCTGATTTCTGCACATAAACACCTTCCTTCCAACCTACAAGCGTCGACTTTAAATACATGGAAAGGAATTCTAGAAATGACCCGGTAGAAACACCACATTTATCGGTAGAAAACCGTTTGGTGCGCTTTATCGTTAATACATTCATTAACACAATATAACAAGTCCTCATGCGGCAAAGAATAATACAGGTCTTCAATATCCATACTAAAATCTCTACAAGAGCCGGGGTTCTCCTCTGAGAGGAACTGAACTAGCGCCTGAGAATTACGCATACGAAAAGGGTCTGAAAAACTCAAAGAGGTTAAGCAGTTCTGCAAATAACTAGATACAGCGACTTGCCAGGTGCCTTGCTCTAAAACGATTGCTCGAAATGGGATCTCGGTCTTATGTGTTTTGGCTGAAAAAAACAATTCTAAAGTAAGTGATTTAGCCTTCTTGACATTACAAGCTATTCTCTCAAGGTTATGTCTTAACGAAAGGTCGACAGTATGTTGCATAACTACCGATGGCTTAAGTTTTACCGTCCTAAAATTTTATTCTTTTTTATGGCTGTTTAAGGTTGTGGTGTCCTGACTTCTTCCTTGTGTCCGTGTTTGCGCGCCCTGTCTTTTTTGAATGAATACAGAGCTTTTCTCAAAAAAAGTGAAATTCGCGATTTTTTTCAGACGATTTGCTACACCTTCAACGACTAAATTATTTTTCTTTTGTAGTATGTCGAACAGGCTTCCAGTATATAATTAATTTCTACCCTTTGAGTTTGCCTTGTTCCTGGAAAAAAATATGAAACTTTGCAACTTCATTCAATTTTGCTCGTGCAAAAAGCCCTCGAATAATCAATATACATAAATAAGTCATTATTTTTACAGTTACATCACTTCATTAGCTTGCCGGAAACACCATTTTATTGAGTGCATCCTATAAATGCCCTTTGAAAAAAATTGTTGTTTGATGCCCTTTAGCTCAGTCGGCGCAAAACTACAAACTCTCGCAAACAGGCGGGAAAGTTTTTGGCAACAGAAATAAACGAGCAGAACGAGTTTTGAACTTCAAGAAAAGCGTGGAAATTTTTTCAGCCATATTTGTGATGGTCGGAAAAACGCTGGGTGATTTGGCAGGAATGACCCATATGTTAATGTGGTTCCTTCGCGACATGAAGCCTGTATAGGGTCCTTTTGCAACGCAGTTTCAAGCACCGGCATGGCTCAGAGGTAGAACACTGGGCTCCCACGCTGAGGGCCCAGGTTCGAACCTCGTTGCATCCTGGAAATTTTGTTTATTTCCTTCTTTTCTTATTTTGTGCGATAGCGGTTACGGACACCGGCGGCGGCGGCGGACAACTACGGCGCCAAAAACGGCCATTGAAATGATCTCTAGCAGCTTTCGCTGTAAAAGTAGCGCGCATGTGGCACACCGAGTTTGCCAATCTCCTTAACAAGATTCTACTCGTGCCAAGGAATACCTACCTGCTTACCTCAAACATCGACGTTATGGACGGTTTGGTAGACGGAGCAGTGGGAGCTCTACGAACGGGAATCTGTGGGTGCCCGCGCTGCGCACTTCCTAAGGTTTGACAGTGGAGCTGAATTTAGCGCAGGATTTAGAACTACTCCAACCACTACGCAAGACGAAAGAACGACATGTTTTTCTCGGCAATGGAAATACTACGCATATTAAGAGCTGAAGGTTCGTCGCTGCTACCCAAAGCATTACATTTGGCTGAGAAGCGATGTCAGAATCACTGACGAAATTTATCAGGACGCTCACGTTTTCGACCTGAAACCAGCGTCACAAACGTGTGTCTGTGTGGGAAGGCAAGCTATCGAAACACTCGATCCAGGAGAGTTTGACGCCGCGAATATGAGTAAGCGCTATTAGATGGAGCACATATGCAGATTGTGTGTGGGAGGGACAGCGGTGGTTGTGGGCGGAACTGACATTTTTAAAGACGATAGTCTTTCTTGGGGAACTTAAACGCAGAAATTTTGGTCTGTCTTTCTGTCTGTCTGTCTTTCTGTTTGTCGGCACGTCCCTCGATTCAGCCACTCGGCCAAAGTTGAACCACTTGCCCAAGGGCCAGCCGTCTTGAACTGGTACGGCTGTTCATACTTTTGAACGTTGTCGATCAAAAAGTAAATATCATGCATATCTGAGGTGCAACATCACTAGGTAAGTATTAGGTGGCGTGTTCCTTTAATAGAAAATGCATACATACGTAATTTCAAGGACCCTAGTTTCTTAAGCTGCGCTGAAAATGCATAAGAATGGAAGCTTGAGCGAGTTGGTATGCGTTCATCTTTGTTGAAACAGCTCTCACTAGACGACGACGAAGTAAAAGAAGGCACAGGACAGGCAGCGCCTGTCCTGTGCCTTCTTTTACTTCGTCGTCGTCTAGTGAGCGCTGTTTCAACAAAGCTGAAAATGCGACTGCGCTGAAATTTGCCTTCCTCCGTGCCCTTCGCACGAGCTCATTGTTGTGTTTCGGTTTCGGTTCTGTATTGCACTGTACGAATGCCATGGGTTGGTGTTGAAAAACTTTAGTTTTGAGAAGGCCAAGAAGGTGAAAAAAATATTTAAAAAATGAAAAAGCAGCGTTGTGGGCGGCCTTCAGGCTGCCGGTTGTGGGCGCCGCTCTGGCGTTCCTGTTTTACCCAGGCGACGTGTAAATAAAACAGTGTGCGGAGAGTACTCGTTGAGTGCGGACGTTTCTCTGCTTCAGCGCTTCGCGCCAAACCGCGTTTTCGGGCTGGCTGGCGTCCCCGCCGGTCGCGTTGGTCACCGCCGGTCTTCGCCTGCTGCTGCGCCGGGACTACCAGCACGCAACACAGCACTCATGTTTCCCGACGTATTGCCAGATGGCGTCCATATCTCACACAGCGCCTCTTCTATCGTCTTTACACGACATTTGCAGCGAAGCACGCAGATACGCGGCCAATTTTTTCTTTGGTAAAACTGCCTAACGAAAAACACTGCGCATGCCTAGGGTAACCCACTATAGCAGCAAAAGCTTACGAATTCATTAGACAACTATCTGAGGTGATTGTTAAGAGGCGTTTCTTATTTTGATTATTTATGGAAAGAGAGCTCAGCCTAACGATTTCGGAGTACTACGGAAGGGCACTAAGTGCCCATGTTCGGAATAAAAAGCGACGGCAGGTGAACGACCTAGCGTACCGTGAAGTTTGTGTTTATAAAAAAAAAATGGTGGACCACTTAGAATACTCTAAACTGTATCACAAGAACGCCGAACGTCTCTGTTGCACTGTGGTATGGCGTACGTACGTTGCTATCTAGTTAGCTGTACCTTCGAGAACAACCGCCATGATTGTTCCGCTACCCTCGGTAAGGTTATTAGAATGTCTCTTAACAGTCGCGTAGTAATCGTAAGTAACAACGGCGGCTTTTGTAGCGTTGCATTGGGCGTGCTTCTTTTAACCAATTCCCGCGTAACACTGAGAAGATTCCGCCCGTCAACAGTGTTTCAAGCAAGGTAGCCACTGCCGACATTCCTACGATAGAACGATACTCTTCCGCACACGGAGGAAGGAGAATGTTGGGAGAGAGTATTACTACCCCGTAATCGAGATATATGTAAGCATGAAATGTCCACTGGCAAAGCAGATGGGTTGGAACGTATGCTAGCCAGAATATTTTGCGTGTTCGCAAGGGCACACCTTACCAAACTACGCCACAATACACTGTGCACTCGACGATACGGACGCAATTCCTTAGTGTCACTGCGTGGGATAAGTCTTTAGCTTTGTCTAGCGTATGCGACCGATGCGGCGAAGATCCGACAGGAAGCTGGTGCGCCACATAGAGTTACTGTATATACAGTAACTCTAGCGACACAGGCACCGTGGCGCCATCTCTCGAAGAATGCGGCAACTCGCGCCGCGAGTTGCCGTATTCTTGCCCACCGCTGGCCTTCAAAAGAGCACACGCTGGGCGCTGGCACTTAAAAGAGCAAGTGCCTTATCTGCCCTTAGAACGTCGCTATTGTAGCAGGTAAATAAGTGTTCAGCGTAGAAGAAATTACAGCTTCAGTAGTAATGTGAACAAACACTATGAATAACTATGGCAATATATTTTCTAAACAGTTTGTGCCGCCGCAGTGTATCTAATGTGCTCCTGCAAGAACGGGTGACTGCCAAAGACGGCTCTTTTTTAAACTTTTGCACTGATTGCCCGGATGTCTCGTGAAACGGGCCCGTACGTTCTCGATTGAGTGCCAGGATGTCTCGTTTAAAGTGAGCGGATAACGGCACTGGCATTTGGTTTAAGGTCGCTTGAAGGCCGCCGACAACAGGACCTAAAAGCGTTTCATCTTTATAAAATAATATTAATAATATCTGGGGTTTAACGTCCCAAAACCACGCTATGATTATGAGAGACGCCGTAGTGGAGGGCTCCGGAAATTTCGACCATCTGGTGTTCTTTAACGTGCACCTAAATCTAAGTACACGGGCCTCTACCATTTCGCCTCCATCGAAATGCGACCGCCGCGGCCGGGATCGAACCCGCGACCTTCGGGTCAGCAGCCGAGCACCGTAACCGCTATACCACCGCGGCGGACTCATCTTTATAAAATACGTCAAGCTACGTATTTCGCAGGAATGGGAGCTACGACCTCTAGGATGGAAGACCTATGCTGGTGCGGTTACGCCCCGAGGAAAATTGTGGCCGGGCTAAAGGGTAGACACGACGCACGCCGCGTTTCCCTCTAGTCCCGCTTTGGTGCTTTAAGTGCGACGGGGTGACGTCCTCACCCTAGTTATGCATCCAATAAGGGACGCTCTTCTGGCGGTCACACCGCTTTCTCAGGAGTGGCGTTGTATTTTTTTATCAAGACGCAAGAGTGTCCGTTATCTGGAAGTTTCCAAGTACGCATGCGCTCCACGCGATGAGGGATGTGCCACAAAGCGCATATTCGTGCATTGCTTAATCTCTTGACGACTTTCCACGCACACCTAACGGCCGATGTCGGCGAAAGTGGGCGGATAAGGATGGATGGATGCTATGAGCGTCCCCTTTATAACGGGGCGGTGACATGTCTGCCACCAGGCTCGAAGTAAAAAAAAACAGAAAAAAACTTCCTTGTTTCAAGTTGGCTTAATACCTTATCTACACTGATTAAATCCATGTTATTATACCAAAAAATATATAAATACACGGTCCGTCTCTCTGCCTATTAGGGCAGAATGACCTTATTTTTCCCCATTATTTATTTTTGTACTTTATCTCTACTTTTCTGCCACCAATACTCTAACCGTCTCTTACCTATTTCTATCGCGGACGTGTTCAGCTTTCTATTGTTGTCCCTAAAACCCAAGGCTTCATGTAGACTCGTGCCCACACGTATACCTGGGTGAATATCGCCACATTCAATCAGTACATGTTCCATTGTTTCCTTCGTTCCCCCGCAGCATGTATATTGTTCTTCGCTACTGAATCTCCCTTTATAACTACGCGTTCTAAGGCAGCCCGACATTGATTCAAACAGCAAAGCGCTTCCCCTTGAAGTATAATAAAACCTTTCCCTCCTTATTTCGTTTTTTTTCCTTTCGGTAGTTACTCAGAGCAGGCTTCTTTTCCATCGCTGCCATCCAATAACTCCTCTCCGCCTCTGTGACCTTCCGCTTAATGCTCCTTGTTGCCATATAGTCCGCACTGCTAGCCGTATATTTACTGGTGAGCCTCCTAGTTCTTTTTCTCCACTGCGTGTCAACGCTTTTTCTATACAGACACCTGAAAACCCTCTCTGCCCATCTACTCTTCTTCATTTTCCTCAGCCTCTCTTCGAATCTCATTTTGCTTTGAGCTTCCCTCACTTCAAAGCCTGTCCATCCCATATCACCCTTTACAGTCTCATTTGTCGTCTTCCCGTGAGCGCCCAACGCGAGGCGGCCCATCGTTCTTTGATTTACATCATTCCTGATTGTACCTCTGACTTCATGCACACCACTGAGTTCCCAAATGTAAGCCCCGTGACCATCACACCCTTCCACAGCCCTCGAAGCACCTCGTACCTATTGTATCCCCATAAAGCTCTGTGCTTCATAATTGCAACATTCCTCTTTCCCTTTGCTACCGATGCTTTCTCTTGTACCTCCATATATCTGTCCACCTCATTTACCCATACTGCGAGGTACTTGTACTCGCTTACCCTCGGTATTTTTTGGCCCTGCGTTATGACCGCATGATCTTCGTGATCCTTGAATACCATCAATCCACATTTTCTTGCACTAAATCCTAGTCCTAGAGCCTCACATTCCCTTCCGCATATATCTGCCACTCGCTGTATATCATCTTGACTGTCCGCAAATAAGACAATATCATCAGCATAAAATAGACCTGGAAGCTTCTGCTCAACCATCGTGCCGCCCTGTTTGTGTGACAAATTAAATCCAATGTTGCTACCTTCTAGCGCTTTTTCCATCCTCACCATGTACAGCATGAATAACAGCGGGGACAAAGGACATCCCTGTCTCAGCCCCTTGCTAATTTCAACGCTGTCCTTGCTACTTATTCCTTCCCATTCTATACAAACTGTGTTTTCTCGGTATATTTCCCTCAAAAGCTGTATACAGTCGTCCCCTATGCCCACTTCTTTCAATATATCCCACAAAATTGCCTGATTAACGTTGCCATACGCCCCGGTGATATTTAGATAAGCTACGTATAATAGCCTGTTTTCTATTTTCGATATTTCTATACACTGGGTAAGAACAAACAGATTACCGTCTAACCGCCTGTCGATTCGAAATCTATTCTGAAGTTCTCCCAAAATATCATTTTGCTCTACCCACGCTTCTATTTTTAATTTTACTGCCTGCATCGCCAACCTGTATAGCACCGATGTATTGGTTAGCGGTCTATACGAGTGAATGCTATCCTTTTCTCCCCTGCCTTTATAGATTAAGTTCATTCTACTTTTTCGCCAACTGTCTGGTATTTCCCTCTCCTTGTAAGCACTTTTCTACGGCTTTCAGCAGTGCTTCTTTAGTTTTATGCCCGAGTTCGTTAATGAGGCTGACGAGAACCCCATCTCAGCCCGGAGTAGTGCGCTTAGGAATTTTTCCTTTGGCCTTCTTCCAATTGAAATTCTCTAGTACTACATCTTCGTCGGTTGCACTCCTTTGCGTACTTTTACTCACCGGGGGAATCCCCTGGGCGAGCTTTTTAAACGAATCGGCTGTTATCTTTCGGATGTAACCTAGCGCTTCATACCCTTCCAATTGATTTCCTCCTTCATCTACCAAACGTTGTTGCCTAGTGACAGACTTCCTACCCAGCGCTTTTAGGTGGCTCCGAAATATCCTAGGCGCGGCCTTCTTCTTTTTGCGAATCTCAGTCATCCAGCGCTCACTTTCACCTTGAATTTTTGTCTCGACTAATTTCTGCACAATAAATTTTTGCTCTAAATATATTTCCCATATTTGGTTGACTTCGTCCTGTGGCCGCTTCTCCTTTTTTGCCTGTCTGTGCTCCCGTGATGCCTCACGTCGCTTCTCGATCGCCTCCCGGATTTCTTTGTTCCACCAACTTTTTGGCTTTCTCTTTCCTTTCCAGCGAATAGTTTTCTTCTCTTTTTCCATCTCTTTCGTGAGTGCATGTAGCAGCTCACTATACTTCCAGTCTTTGCCTGGTAGTTCGTCTACTGTTTGTTATTTGTCGGTCATTTAGGTACAAGTTGCCAAACTTTGATTCTATGTTCTTATTTTCAATTTTATATCCCATTTGTAATATTATGCGTTTATGATCATTACCCAAGCTGTTAATGCCTTCCTCGTCTATTCTCATCTCTCTAAGTTTGTCATATATTCCTTCTGTCATGAGACAATACTCAATGCTCGATTGCCTGTTTCCGACTTCCCACGTGATCTGCCCCTCACACTTAGGCCCCACGTTAACTATCTCAAGACTATGTTGCTCGCAGAGATCTAGCAATAACTTGCCATTGGTGTCTGAATAACCGTCAAAGTCATGAATGTGAGCGTTCATGTCCCCTAGAAGGATTATTTCAGCATCATGACCAAATTATTTAATATCGGTGTTCACTATCTCCAGATTCTTTTCTCTGCAGTTATTCCCCGTCCACAAGTAAGCTACACCCAGCCACGTTTTCTTTCCACCTACTGCGCCCGAAACCCATATGTGCTCTGAACACGTTTGTTTCACTCTATCCCATTTTGTTCTGCTATGAATTAGCATTCCAACACCCCCACCTCTCCTTTCTGATGTGATCCTGTTACATCCTTCCCAAATATAATTGTCAATATGTGGTGGCTCTTCCAAGTCTCTAAGGTGTGCTTCTGTAACCGAATAAACACCTATCTATTCCTTGTTCAAGTGTTCCTCAATCTTTAACCATTTTGCCTTTTTTCTACCACCCTGCATGTTTATGTAACTAATTGCAACACGCGCCTTCTCCCTTCTTTTACCTTTTCTCTGGTTTTTCGCTATACTGCCTGTCAAAGAGTCCCCCTGGTTGTTTTCCTCATTACAAGCTACCCTGGGCACTGAAGGGCCCGTGTGCCCCCCCCGAAAAAGCTACTGCACGTCCTGCAAGTCGCCAACCCACCTCATGACCAAGCCTCCTATCGAAGTGTATTCCGTCTCTTCGAAAAACACCCCACCTGTGCACCTCTCTGTTTATTTCCAGGTACAGCTCACGTCACCTCGAGCTCAATGAGCAATAAAAACCAGGGTTCCAGGTTAGAGACACACCTTAGAGACTTGGAAGAGCCACCACATATTGACAATTATATTTGGGAAGGATGTAACAGCATCACATCAGAAAGGAGAGGTGGGGGTGTTGGAATGCTAATTCATAGCAGAACAAAATGAGATAGAGTGAAACAAACGTTTCAGGGCACATATGAGTTTCGGGCACAGTAGGTGAGAGCTATATAGCGCCCTCTGGCCAGTGCACGGCGCTCAGAGTAGACTGAACGCCAATTGGAGCGCGGACGAACCGATGAAAATCGCATTTAAATGCGAATATATAACATCACCCTAGTTGTTGGTCCTGAAGAGAAAGACGGAAGGGCCATGTTGACAAAGTGAACTGTTTGAATCCCCCCCTAGATTAGTTGCTTGAGGGGTAGATTGTTTGCTTGACTGCCACGCAGAGCACCTTCCTGGAACCCTGGTTTTTATTGCTCATTGAGCTCGAGGTGACATGAGCTGTACCTTTCGCCGTCTGCTTAGGCACTGAAGACTTTCTCTTTAAAGATGCTTACAGCATACTTATATGCAAAGCAAATCACACGACAGATTGAAAAAAAGCTGTATCTTCACTTTCTTGGGGAACTTAAACGCAGAAATTTTGGTCTGTCTTTCTGTCTTTCTGTTTGTCGGCACGTCACCCGATTCAGCCAACCGGCCAAAGTTGAACCACTTGCTTACCGCCCACCCATCTTGAACTGGTACGGCTGTTCATACTTGTGAACGTTGTCGATCAAAAAGTAAATATCACGAATATCTGAGACGTAACACCATTACGTAAGTATTGGGTGGTGTGTTCCTTTAATAGAAAATACATAGATACGCAGTTTTAAAGACCTTGATGGTATGCGTTGAACGTTGAGACAGTAACGCGTTTATTAATAGATTGACACAGCTGAAGCGATCAGCGGTCCAAGCCGAGCAAGCGCGAGCGCCAACAACAACCGTCTTCGTCTTCTTCTTTCGCAGGCGTTCTTGTCTGCGCCCTACCATGTTACAAATCACTCCGCCGCGGAAGAGGAGCCATCCTGGCGACCTAAGGAACAGGTACAACTGGTGGGTCATAATGCGGCTTCAGTCGATCGACGTGAACAGTCTCGCGGCCGCGACGACGGTGGTCCGTAGATGATTAAACAGGCTCAATCATATAGTTAACTGGGGATGCTTGACGTAGGACGCGGTAGGGGCCTTCGTACTTAGGCAGTAGCTTTGTGGAAAGGCCATGAGCGGAGGAGGGAACGCGAAGCCACACCAACGTTCCAGGCGAATACGACTGAGGAGGCAGGTTTTCGTCGTGACGGTCCTTCTGGCCCTACTCGCCCTACAATGTTACAACCCTAGTTTCTTAAGGTGCGCTGAAAATGCGACTGCGCTGAAACTTGTCTTCCTCCGTGCCTTCTGCACAAGCTCATATTGTGTTTCGGTTTCGGTTCAGTATTGCATTGTACGAATGACAGGGGGCGCCACTCTGGCATTCCTGTTTTACCCAGGCGACGTGTAAGTAAGAGAGTTTGTGGAGGGTACTCGTTGAGTGCGGACCTTTCTTCTCCTTCGGCGCATCGCGCCAAACAGCGTGTTCGGGCTGGCCGGTGCCCCCACCGGTCGCGTTGGTCACCGCCGGTCTTCGCCTGCCGCTGCGCCGGGACTGCCAGCCCGCAACACAGCACTCATGTTTCCCGACGTATTGCCAGATGGCGTCCATATCTCACGTAGCGCCTCTTCTATCGTCTTTAGACGACATTTGCAGCGAAGTACGCAGATACGCGGCCAATTTCACAAATTGGCCGCGTATCTGCGTGCTTCGCTGCAAATTTGTGAAATTGGCCGCGTATCTGCGTACTTCGCTGCAAATGTCGTCTAAAGACGATAGAAGAGGCGCTACGTGAGATATGGACGCCATCTGGCAATACGTCGGGAAACATGAGTGCTGTGTTGCGGGCTGGCAGTCCCGGCGCAGCGGCAGGCGAAGACCGGCGGTGACCAACGCGACCGGTGGGGGCACCGGCCAGCCCGAACACGCTGTTTGGCGCGATGCGCCGAAGGAGAAGAAACGTCCGCACTCAACGAGTACCCTCCACAAACTCTCTTACTTACACGTCGCCTGGGTAAAACAGGAATGCCAGAGTGGCGCCCCCTGTCATTCGTACAATGCAATACTGAACCGAAACCGAAACACAACATGAGCTTGTGCAGAGGGCACGGAGGAAGACAAGTTTCAGCGCAGTCGCATTTTCAGCGCAGCTTAAGAAACTAGGGTTGTAACATTGTAGGGCGAGTAGGACCAGAAGGACCGTCACGACGAAAACCTGCCTCCTCAGTCGTATTCGCCTGGAACGTTGGTGTGGCTTCGCGTTCCCTCCTCCGCTCCTGGCCTTTCCACAAAGCTACTTCCTAAGTACGAAGGCCCCTACCGCGTCCTACGTCAAGCATCCCCAGTTAACTATATGATTGAGCCTGTTCAATCATCTACGGGCCGCCGTCGTCGCGGCCGCGAGACTGTTCACGTCGATCGACTGAAGCCGCATTATGACCCACCAGCTGTACCTGTTCCTTAGGTCGCCAGGATGGCTCCTTTTCCGCGGGGGAGCGATTTGTAACATGGTACGGCGCAGACAAGAACGCCTGCGAAAGAAGAAGACGAAGACGGTGGCTGTTGGCGCTCGCGCTTGCTCGGCTTGGAGCGCTGATCGCTTCAGCTGTGGCAATCTTTTAATAAACGCGTTACTGTCTCAACGTTAAACGCATACCATCAAGGTCTCTAAAATTGCGTATCTATGTATTTTCTATTAAAGGAACACACCACCTAATACTTACGTAATGGTGTTACGTCTCAGATATTCGTGATATTTACTTTTTGATCGACAACGTTCACAAGTATGAACAGCCGTACCAGTTCAAGATGGGTGGGCGGCAAGCAAGTGGTTCAACTTTGGCCGGTTGGCTGAATCGGGTGACGTGCCGACAAACAGAAAGACAGAAAGACAGACCAAAATTTCTGCGTTTAAGTTTCCCAAGAAAGACTATCGTCTTTAAAAGCTGTATCTTTCACCCTCTGCAAGGCAGCCTATCTCCTATAACCTCGGCGTTGGTTGCTATATCTTCCTGCAATATATATATATATATATAATATATATATATACGAATGCTCCGGAGCTACAATTGCTCAATGTACTGGTAATTGTTCGTTCTCTTTTCGGTAGGCAGCATTGGTCAAGCATTCCCTATCTTTTTCATCACAGACATGACGAAGCATAAGATGCAAAATCATGCAATCCGAGGGCAAGAGTCACGAAGAAATGGGTCCTCTGTAATCATTCTTTTAGACGGTGAACGCGGGTTTTCCTTACGAGCACTTTATGAGCGTGTCTGACTTGCAATTTGAGCCCTTAGTCGGTAACGTTGAAAAAAGAATGTTGTTGTATGTATGTAGACTCAACACATCTTAGTGCATTTCCAGCATCCTGGATTGCAACAAGCAGTTTGTCTCGCTATTATTTCATTCTTATAATATTCCCGTAACGATTGGCTGATGCTCCGCTGGTAGCTTAGCATATATGGTGCCGCCCTGCTGAGCTAAAGGACGTGGGTTTAGTTACGGCCCACGGAGCCGCGTTTCGATGGGACAAAATGCAAAAAAAGAAAAACAAACCCGTACATTCACTTAGGCGCCCAATAAGGAGCCCTAAATGGTCAAATGTATTCCAGAGTACACCACTACGGCTTGCCTCATCCTTACATCGTAGCATTCGCGCGTAGAACTTCAGAACGTAATTGATGATAAGTCCCTCTAGGTGATAACAATAGTGACGTTCATTCTTCGGGTTGTCTCTATAACAAGAGCTTAATTGGCCTGTCGCGCTCTCCCGGTAATTTTTGTACGTACTAGACTAGCGGCTTCTTCCTCAAGTAAGTGAGCTTACCTATAAGTAGCGGCAGGATCAACAGCGATACGCCAGCGCAGAAAGACAGCCCTCCCATCATCATCGGCAGAATTCTGATGCCGAAGTCCATGATCATGGCGGGTGCCTGCAAACACATCCTTGAGCCACTGGTGGCGCCCAAGAAAGCAGCAGCAGCAATCATTGGCGACAAGGTGCCCGTCCACGCGAGCCATTCGAAGGCCAGTCCTTGAAATGCAAAGCCCAATAGCATTGCCGATTCCAGCGATATGATGCGCGAATCAATGGCGAGGCCGACGACGGGTCTGAAGGCGACGTCGGCGATAGAAAAAGCCTGCAGGACGTACACCGAGTTCGAAGGGTCCATTCCCCTGTCTCTGGCTAAGTCGGCTGGTATCATGACGAATGCGTTCGTTGTGAAGATAACAGTTGCAAAAGACAGTCCGTGAATGAGAAAGGTCATCGTGAGGAACTGCTTCGCTGTAGAGCCACAGTAGGAACCCCATGGAACCTTACTGATATCAAGCTTTTTCAGCGATGTGTTGTTTTGTGCTTGAAAAGCAGTTGACCCATTTTGCTCAGGTGTGAAAGGGTGCCTTGCCGGATTATCACAGGTAGAACCCTCATGTAGGGCAGATCGGTCCTGAGGCATCTCTGCTGTAGTGACATCTTCTTCACATCCATGAATCAGCAGACATGTTGCATTTGTTGCGTCCTTCGTTGCCACATATGTTGCCTTTTTCGTTTCAGTTTGTGCCTTCGTAAGCCAAGCCGGGCTCCTTAGGGTGATGACGGAGGGTATGGCGTGTAGCATAACGGCGCCGTATAAGAGAAACGCTGCCCGGACGCCGTACGCTGTCCGGAAGAATTCGACGAGAGGAGGAATGACGACGGTGTTGAGTCCACACACCGTATAGACAAGGCTAATGGCCGTCGCTCGTCTCTTCTCAAAATGCTGGGCCAACAGTACATTCGAGGCGACGTACAAGCCACATAAAGCGCATCCTGCAGAAAAAAGAAAACGTTCGAACATGAGGAGAACGAGATGTCACATAAAAATTAGGATAATTCAGCAGAAAATGAGTCTGCCTTGATCAGATGTTCAGCATGCTCTTTCTAGTTGGACAAATCTCAGTTTACTTATAGCAAATTTAGTTTGAAAACTTCATTAGACGCCTCTGTTGTTTAAAGGGACACTAAAGAGAAACAATGAATTAGTTTAGATTGATGAAGTGTGCTCGGAGAACTCCTGTGTAATTTATTTCACCACCATAGGTTTATTATTAGAGAAGAAAACGAAGTTCAAAGTTTCATTTTTAAATTTCGCGCCGAACTTTGTAATTCGTGACGTAAAAGACTTCAAAGGGCATTTAACGTAACTTGGCGCCACTGGCTCGACGAAATATCCACAAACTCGTTATGTCAAGTCTCTGGCCCCCTCAGCGGACAATGTACATCGATTTAACCGATTAGGAACTACGTAGGCCCAAGCAGTCGCCGTCAAAAATATGTGACGTCACGGCAAATGGTGCGGGAATTCCAAGGTGGCGTCGCCACCTGTATTTTCTTTTTGCGCTTTTTCTCGCTTATTAAGCGTCTTCTCGCAGCAAGGGTGGTGTTTTTGGTATCGTGGATGACTACTTTACTAATGCGAAAAAAAATTTGCTCTTTAGTGTCCCTTTAACGTGAACGCAAGTAGTAGCAGGATTATTTCGGATTCATATAGGAACTCCAGTTGACCCCTAAACTATATCAATTCTTCTGGCTTGTAGTCGCAAAATTGAGCTCGCATTGGCGATGTTAGTGACCGAACTCAATATATGAGTGTCAGTACGGCAAAACTAATGAAAGAAGAAGAATTTTAGGCCTTGTTTTTCTTGCCTGACACAACATTAACAAGAACTAACACACAAGAAAGCCAAGGAAAGTATAGGGGATGTTATTTGTGGGAATTATGATTTTGAAGAAAGTAAAGTGGACAAAAATATAACTTGTAGCTGGCACGGACCGAACCTGCGACCTATGAATAACGTGTCCGATGCTCTGTCACTGAGCTACGGTGGCGGCCATGCTCCCGTCCACTTTATGGGGTATATATGTGCATTTCAACCTGAGAGTGTTAATCAGCGCCGCTAGTAGCCAAAGTTGTCGGGGGGATGACTGCGGCCATAGCTCAGTGGTAGAGCATCGGACGCGTTATTCAAAGGTCGAAGGTTTGCTACCTGCCCGCGAAAAATTATCGTTCCGTCCACTTTATCTTCTTCACATTTACATTATGATTACTACAAATAGGCTCCCCTCTACTTTCCTTGGCGTTCTTGTCTGTTAGTTCAAGTTAGAGTGCGGCAAACTAGAATATTATGATATGCAGAACTCTTCATGCGTTGTTATCACTTAAGGCGGTGCTTGCTAAATGTGAATTACGCTTTTTCTTAAGGTAGGGTACTAAAGATTTCTTGTGCCGAGCGTTTGGTGGTGGCTGTTAGACGTAATTATGCGCATTAAGAAAAAAAACTATCTCCTCAGTGCAGCATACACTTCGATTTTATTAATATAATAATAATAATAATAATAATAATAATAATAATAATAATAATAATAATAATAATAATAATAATAATAATAATAATAATATTATTATTATTATTATTATTATTATTATTATTATTATTATTATTATTATTATTATTATTATTTAGTTTGATGTCTACGTAGAGCAATCCACGCAGGAAAATTAAAAGAGTGACAGAACGCCAGCGACAAAAAAAATTCAATTGTATCTTATTGTGCAAGTAGAACAGGACCTCAGTATTGCGTTACGCTTCTCTGACGGGGAAGTTTACTTGACGCTTAGTAGTTGCAGGATTCACGTATAGCTCAGTGCGAAGCTAAGTGTATGTCATGTTCGCCTGGTCTGGAAACTGAGTCGACGACTGAACGTCCACGTCAAAACGTAAAGTAAGCTTTAATAGCAGCCACGTAATGTTTATGCGTTCAAAGTCGAATATAGCATCGCGGTAAAGGGCACCGGAAGTATATGCCGAGTATACTCATTTGCAAATCTGATAATTTGAAAACCGATGAAAAGCGACATAATTTTAACTAAATTTCTTCCTTGCAGTGAGAAACGACAATTTTCTTGATTTACTTATTTCGGCATACTGTTGGCCCTAAGCTCGTTAAAGGGGCAAAATATCATCATATATCACTCATATAGCGTTATAAAAGGTGCACAACTCAACTTCTGCTTACAAGTACACTGCAAGAATTCAAATGGCACCTAAGTACTACTAGTACGTCATTTTTTTACTCAATTCAGCAGCAATTAAAAGCGATATAGTAACTAAATCGGTACATCCATTTTTGGATAACACAAATTGAACAGGAATAAATTAAAATCAGCCTTCTAAGCAATACTGCGAAAAAAAAAATCGTTCAGCCCTATTTCAAAACTTTTTAGCCAGCCACATAGGAGCACTGATAATAGCATTGAAATCCATTGTTGATAATAATAATATCGAACTGGCTGCTGGACATTTATATGCTTTCAAGGCACTGCCGCCAAACAGCAGTCGTTACCTTGAACGATGCCGAAGAAAATGGTAATGAAGATAAGATCCCCCGCCAGGTAACACAAGCCGGCGCCGATTCCTGCCAGTGATGAGCAGGTAAGCAGAACGACCCTGCAAGAATAACGCTCGCACAGGTTGCCAGCTACCGGACCTGCGTCACCAAAGAAAAAATTTGCAGTGGCTTAGCTCGGCTATGCGAGGATATACGTAGCGTTAGGAAAGGTTCAGCTGATTATTTTTAGCTTTCCAGATTATCTAAGATTATTGGCCTTCTTCTGTTCCTTCTTCGTTCGCTGAACCGCTGATTGCCAGGCAACTACTTCGGGATCCGATGAGATAAGCTTATCGGCTCTTCTGCGCCGTCGAGCAGCATTTGCGCTCTCCTGCTCCATGGCGTTACCCACCTGCAAACGCCATTCAGAGGCGCTATCAAGCGGCTCCAGCACAGTGTCAGACGGCGACTGCAGAGCGAAGGCGAATAGCTGAGTGCGCGCCGGCGCCAGCGGCGCCAGTTTGTCTGCCGCGGCTACGACGCCACTCCTCCTGAACCCGCAGACAAGCAGCGGCGAGCCGCGAGCGGCGGTGTCGGAGAGCGCGTGAGATGCCAGCTCCGGTGACCCAGCTGTGTGACATCACTGATCCTCGCGCATGCGCAGCACGGCTCATGACGCTGCACGCGAAATCGGCTCCGGCTAGGCAAGTGTAGCTAACGCTGCAATACTTAGATGATGCTTGAGTCTCGCCTTCAAAAGTAGAATGCGATAGCGTAATTGGGCCACGTGCGCTTCGCCTTCAGCCATGCCGCAAAGAAAGAAACACTTGTGTGTGTAACATTGGTCGTTTCAAACTATTCTAAAATGTCTACTGGATGTACTACAGTTGCTATGTTCCCATTGCGCCATAGTTTTTCCTTTTGCGCATTGACGATGTACCCACTACTGGTCCGATGCTACCCACTACTGGTCCGATGTACCCACTACTGGGCAGCCAGGTGTTTTCGAGTCCTGGTGGCTTCCTCGACCCGCTGGACAGCCCACCGCTGATCTTCAGCGGCAGGACTGTGCAACCCAGCCTCCCAGAGCGGTCGGTGAAGATCGCTGGAGGCTTCATGCCCAATATTGTTTATTATCCCTCGACATTCCCATAGAGTATGTTCCAGACTGAAAGAGTCGTCCCACTTTGCTTTCCGTTCCTCGCTTTCAAGTCTTTCCTTCAGCACTACCGTGCTTGCGCTGCAAACACTTTCAATATGCACTTTAACCGACTAGCCCAAATAGCCGTTCTTCTTCAATGTATGTTTCAGAGTTGCTCTGGAACCACATCTCTTGCATTTACCTGTCATGCATGTGTCTGGGAAAATTACGTGTGATATCGCCGGGTTCGGATAACTTCCGGTCCGTAACAGCCGCCAGTCGACAGACTTGTTGCTTAGTTTTTTGTAAGGTGTTGGCAAAACGCACCTAATGCTCTTGATGTAAAGACGCATTTAACCATTCACACGAATTGTCAGGAAGTGGATATTAGAAGTAAATACACGCTAAGACAAAAAGAACATAGTACGTGCTACTCTGTTCTGTCAGTCCTGACTTGCCACGTTATGAGTCGCTTCGAACAGACTCGTTAACTCCCTTTTTTGAGACTCATGGCCCCCCGACGAAAGTATATTGATCTTAGAGAGTTCACGTATCTCTTTAAAGAGAGTCGTACAAGAGACAAGAGTACTCCCAAAAGAGAGTCAAATGACATTTTTGTTTTTCTGAGAGCGTTGTATTTAATGCACATCAGCGCAAGAACAATGGTCGGGCGCTTTCAACAACACTTTGAAAAGGAAGGGTGTGTATCGGGCGCCTCTCTGTCAATAATCGTCAGGCGAGATGGATGGCAATGATTGACATCTATCTCGCCTGCTTTAATTTCCTTGCGTTTTCGCTGTGCGCCCGGTATTTTGGGGTCGCTAATGGCGTGAGTGTCATCAGCGTCATATGGCAGTATTTATAGGGAAGAAGCGAGCGCCTCGTTTTCAAGGAAAGAAACGCAAGCGAGGGGGTTACGATGATTGTTGTGGGACATAAAGACTACGAAATACTACTAATTGATTTTTAATTGTACTTGGAAAACTAATGGTACTAGATGAATAAATCCCGTGCCGGTAACGCAAGCACTCAGAGACGCAGTGGTTTATTCGTAGGACGAACATCTTTAAATTTGTTACGGCTGAATAATTTTAAGCGAATAATGATAGAAGCAGTCGCTACGTACCTGCTAACACCATCAGCGTGCCTGCAAGGGACACCGGCCACGAAGCCTCTTCTCTGCTCACCATGAAGGTCTCAACGATGCCGTAGAAGAAGATTCCCGCGACGCGTGGCGTCGCCAGCGCAAGGAAGAGCACACAGCAGCAAGCGATGGCGCTGATCCAGCTCCAGCGGGAGTCCGCTCCAAAGAGTGGATCATCCTTCAGAGTGGGGGAACTCACCATGGTTACAGGAAAAAAATGACTAACCACCGTAAGTTCGGGGCAAAAAAGAAAGCACTCTTCAGATTCGACGTCTTTCAGTCAGCCCCAAAAGACTTCGACAAGACTGTTGTCTTTACCCGATGTCCACATAAACACTGGCATCCTAACACGAACTCAGGGAAGACGCTGTAGCTTCGCTGTGTCCAAGTGTGCGCTAGCCCTTTGCGTGAAAACACAGAGTCGTTTTTTCTAAGTCTACCCTTTCGTAGCTGGTCTTCGGACACTATCAACGCCTTTTCCTTGGTGCTGCAAAACTTAGACAGCCTGTGTGCATTGTGAGGCCATATATATATTTGTATTTTATGTTTTGTCTAGCACTCGTGTGAGAAGAGAGAAAATCAGGGAGTGTTGATAGTGGACGCACATGCCAAGTCTACTTGACGAGACGGTGGACGATAAGGCGTGGACACTTTAGCGGAATGCTTACGAGGCGGTTCCTGCCCCTCCTTATCAGCGACATTCTGTCAAAAGAAAAATAATCGGTGAAGAAAAATAATCCAGGCATAAGAAGGGGACGTCTTTTGACCCTACCGCGACAGCCCGTACAAAAAAAGTGAATGTCACGTATCCATAAACGGTCACAGCATTCTTCGAAATAGAGGGACACGTATGCAAGTTATTGATGTAATACATTTCAGGAGCGAACGGGAAATTTTGGAAATAGTTGTCTTATTTGCTGCGCATCTTATAAGTTATTGCACGGATTTAGTCGCAAGCAGTGGCAAGTATCCTATTTACCGTTCGCTTCAGGATGACGTACCTTTTACTATAACTTGGTTATGACTTAGGTGAATTGCGCATGGTGCTTTTTGGTTTTCTATTGTACCAAATGGCCCACGCCGAAATAAAAAGACAACAACGAAAAACTGCGTGGCACTTTGTCCTGCCGAAATGATTCACCAGCGAAACTGTCGAATACCATGACTAAAGGTATTTCGAAATGAATGCAGCGTCTTGGGCGCTTCCGCTCGGCTTCTTAAGCAAGAACGTCTTGAGTGAATCCTGACCTGTAGTCGTCTGAGCTCGGCTTTTTTGGCCCGAGCTTCTGGCTTTTGTGTAGCTTGGCCCATGTCCTCGACAAACCTTCTTCACTAAGAACCACCGAAGATATGCCTAGTCTGATGGCCATCGCCTTGTTTCTGTTGCTGTTCTGGTAGCATTCTTGAGCGTGTTCTGGGAAGAGGGATGCTTACATATGCATGTGGTTACAAAGTCAGAATGTATGCGTACATGCACTCGCTCAGTCTTACAATTTGCTTGCCCCATTCCCAAATGACACGTAAACTCTTTTCCTTTTATCTTTTGAGTGTGTTTTATTGCTTCTTCCTCGTCTGTGCTCTTGCACGTGTTCCGTCCCAGTGTACCGAGTAATTGTATATCCGTTATAAAATATAGCATATATAACCGGCGAGAACTTCCCGTGGGAGCAAAACCAAAGCTACGGAGTCGAGGTGAACTTTTTAGGCGAAGCTTTTATAACTTGCAGATTTCAGCGGTGGCGTCGTACGCGAAAGACTCGGCGCCGGCGAGCATACGCAAATGCGGCCCTCGAAGGTGCTACCTGTCACGTGCGTGCTTATATGTGGCGTTTTCTAATAATTGATGCTGTCTGGATCACGGGCTTGCCGGCGATCAGCCGTTTCTGATATGACAACCTGATTTTTATCGAGCTGTCTTGTCATTTCGCTTTACCACATTTCATTGTTGCCTCGATATGAACGCACGACCGTCGTTGTTGCCTGTAGCAACTGCAGTGTTGCGCTGCTAAGCACGTGGACGAAGATCCCACTTCCAGCATGGTGGAAAGAAACAGTTAGGAGAGAACATAGCGGAATGCGATAGAACGAAAAAAAGGGAAAGCAGTGCGTCAGGCACGCAGACGCGAAGCTCCGCTGGTCCCCATTATCCCTATAGGGCATCAACTCCTCAAATTATTTACCTACGCTCACAGACTGGTCCAGGAATCTAAGGTTTTGTAGACGACGTAGCATAAAAGGAAACATGCTTATTTCTTTCCTTTGTGTGTTCGAGATTTCTTTTTAATTATGAGAAAGGATTCTGAGTGATGAAAGTTTTTTTTTTGCTGTTTCTATTTGTCTGGTCTCATTTCGCGTTTTCCTGTCCCTGTAAACAACGGTTGCGTCGCTGAGCTGCAGCAGGCGCGCATCGAAGCATGTAGGCGAGCATGAGCGCGTGTTCGTAATCTTATCCGAATTCATCTAAAATGGGGAAACGAGGACAGCAGTGTCTTGCGAAATGTGGGGTTATCTGCATACGATCACAAGAGCGTACGAAGTAACTGAGCTGCGTGCACGTGATACCTGCAGTGCAAGTGGGTCTCTTACCTCGATAGCCGCATTGACGGCGGTGTCCTCGTCATATTCAGTGAGCCCACAAGCTTGGAGCCAAACTGCCATTAGAAACAGTACGTGAAAGAAAGGTCCCTTTTCATAAATTCATTGCATACTGTCGCTTATAGAATCACTTTGAGCAGTAGCGGAGCGAGAAAAATTTTTTGGAGGAGGGGGGGGGGCGGAGAGGGGTTTCACCATCCTTTATGTACGTTGGTGCGCTCGTTTGTTTGTGTGCCTGTATATACGCCCATGTAGAACTGAAAATTTTCGGGAAAATGTTTGAACCCCCGCCCACCCACGCCTAGCTACGCCAGTGACTTTCAGTAACGGCTACCACACAAAGGGTTCCACCGAGTGCACTAGCGAGAAGTCACCTAAAAAAGCAGCGTGTACCTGGCTCGTTGCAAGCCTATGGGCATATTCCGCGGCTTCTCGAGCGTTCCTGAGCACCAGCCAGGAGAGAGCTCGGGTGGAAAGGGGCCGGAAGGCCGTCACAGGTGGCCAATGAAGTAGGGCGCGACATGATGACGTATGCTAGCGCGGTGCGTCGCGCCTTCTATTTCACCGCCGGGACTGAGAAGCACAAAAAGCATGGTTTTCGTTGGAGAAGAAGCCCGGCGCCATGGCTATGACTGCCATGCTGCCGCTAGGCGGTGGTTCCCGGCGATCGAGTTGCTCGAGGCCGCATGACGCGCTAGCTGGGGGATGAGGCACAAAAAGGAAGCATTCTTGATCCCCATAGCCACTGCCACTTTAATGCATGCGTTGTTCTTAAACGGCGTTACTCTCGGCTGTCGCTTTCTAAGTGTCGAAGAGTAGAATCGCTGTGAGAGTAGTATTGAGTAGTGACAATGAAATTTATTTAACGGTGCAGCCATATACTACTGCCTGCGTTGTATTCTTAACTCTCTTGTTTATTACCTTTTGGATATGTATACGAATGCAGATGCATAGAAGCGTTATGCTAGAATCACTAGTGGTTACTCCGTTCCACCAACAGAACATACATATGATTCATACTCTGTAAAAAAAGAAAATAAACGTACTATCAAAATCATTGATTGCCATACATCACACACAGACGCGAAATGAAAGGTGCGCCTGAAACATGCAATGAACTTGTTAGATGACACGTTTTTTGAGAGAAACTATAGCCAATTTTACAGTAAAAAGTGCATATAAAATGGATTGTGTTGAAGACGTGAAAAAAAAAAGTATCAACAGTGAAAGTGAAAGAAAAGTATGCGTAGAAAAAGTGACCCATATAACAAGTAAAGATAGACATCACTAGCGCGCATAAAATGAGCTGAGGAGCACTACGTGAACAACTTCACGATAAGGACATACATGTGCAAAAGGGTTGATAGGCGGGCTAGTTGGTGTAGTTCCATTATGGAAACTTGCCAGCGGATGCAAATGGGACGCAGAAGGAGAGGAACACAAACAAACGCAGTCTGTGTCTCGCTCCTTCCGTGTCCCGTTTGTTTGCGCTACCAACTTTCAATAATGAACATACGTATATTGTTGACCTTTTTCTCAATATTACCGTTTTTGACCCGTTTAACCGCTTTTATATACTGTCACTCGTCCCTTTAATAGGGAGGCAATCGCCGGGCAGATTACATGGGCTGAGGTATCGGCCCCCCGAAACTCACGACGAAAGCGCGGACAATTTAGAGTTGGTCCTTTCAGTGCGAGCCAGAGCCGAGAGTCGATAACACAAACGAAATATATTCTCAGTTAAGGCAGTACAAGCATCAAACACACATGCACACTGGGCTGGTATCAAAAATTGGGAGACGCTTAAGCTTCGCCTTTAAGAGTTGAACGCGATAGCGATATTCTGTTCCTAGTGCGCAGTTTCAACACTACGAGTGTTTAACAGAATGCGCACACTAAGGTGTGTGCCTTATGTAATGGGTAGCATGCTTTAAACCAGGAGCTATTATGCGCGAGAAACTTTTTCGAAGTTGCGATGCACCCACTACGTGGTCTTAAGGGAATACGCGCAGTAATGTGTGTGCCTTTTGTAATGGGTGCCTGTCTTTAAACCACCAAGTCGTTATGATATTGACATGGTGTGACGCCCGATGGCAATGTACGCTTGTACCACGCAATATTACTCCGATATTACATCTCGTACTTTGACACCTGTATACAGGACGCGTATTTTTGGGAAGCAGGAAAGTTACTTTCAGTGCAGCTCCAAGCAGTGGCGTGGCTGTGTGGTAGAACACCTGCTTGCCACGCAGACGGCCTGCGTTCGATTCTCACTCGGACCCAACATTTTTATTATTTATTTTATTTGCAGCTTTTCCGATTTTTCGGTCACGGACAAGATGATGATTTTTCGCTCACAACCAACGGCCCCGACGCCGACGGCGGAATTTCTGCGATACGAGCTCTCTAACGCTGTCGCGTTAATACAACTCACAATATAACTCAGATGGTGTCAACACAACGGGAACAAAACACAGATCACGCGCTACAAATGCAATCTCATGCATTACAAACTATTCAAGAACACTTAAAGTCCTTAATATTCATCAGCGTATCCAGTCCACAATTCTTGGACGTAACTTGAATGCTTCTCTTCCAGGAAACACTCACGCAAACTCCCGCGCTGATCGTCGTCGCTCCCGAATGTTTCTCTTCCAGGAGACACTCCCGTAACTTGTCACTGCTCACGCGGCGTCAGCATCCGATTCTTCCAGATCGACGATCGACGGACCGCACAACGTCACAAACACGTCTTCTTTGGCCGACGGAACCGCACTCCATCTCCGGACCCACTACTGAATCCCTGCTCCCGTCATCGGTGCATGCCTAAATTTCCTCGCTCACGGGTTCCAGAAGCGTCTAGTGTGTTCTTTGGCGTGCAGCACAGCCAAAGATAGGGAAGGGGCGAGATTCTTCTCAACGGTTCCACTCGCGGCGGCGCCACCCGGCGTCGCATCCTGTTTTCATTCGCGATCTCTCGAGGCTTTGCCGGCCGTTTGATCCGAGTCGGCTGGTTGTCTACGGCTGTTTCGAGTGGGCGAGGAGGCGCGCAGCGCCGGCGTCTTTTAATACTTGTTTTTTTTTTCGTTGCGCGCGCTTGTTGAGCGAACGGCTGGGGCCGTGCTTTCCCGCTGTCGTCTGAAAGCGGCCGCGCGCGCGCCTTATTGACGCGCTCGTTTGTGACATATACATAGAGTGTCATGAATAGAGATGAACATACAGTGTAAAAAATATATGTAAAAGTACAGACATCTTTACAGAAAAAGTCTGTGGTCATACAGAAAATTTCTGTTATTCGTCGTTGACAGAAATATGTACATGAAAAAAAACAAAGAATTTCTTTCTTTAAAGTCGGTGCTTTACAGAGGGTTGATCGCGCGTATTTTAGTACATGAAAAACAACTATAGAAAATACACTCCACCAAGAATTAAATTACTTATATTTTGGAAGCAAGCCAACGGTAGCAATTAATTTTGCTTCAAGTAAAATGCGTGTTTGTACATGTTGCGGTCCTTGCTTTTGGCGCGCTTCAATGCACAGATTCAAATTTCATGCTGCATAGGCCTAGTTTCTTCTTTGGGGACTGGACCGACTGACGCTCCTCGTTGTTTGCTTGTCAGTGGTCTGCTGCCATTGAACCACTACGCTTTGTTACAGTTCGTCCATCAGTGGAGTGAGAGTTTCCTTACTGCTTTTGTGATTACTGAACTCTATTCTGCATTACTGAAGTGCTATTACGTGATTGGGTTGCTGCTATAGCGCTAGACGTGTGCGCCACCGCGCCGCCGCCGCCGCCGCCGCCTGTTTTTGGTCACACCGCTTGCGCCACCGCCAAGTCCCAAGAGAGACCACGACGCCGCCGCCGCCGCGCAATAATTGCGGCGCGCCTCCGAGCCGTTAGTCTATTCTTTTAATTCGAATGGGGAATCTGGAAATAAAATACAGCTCTTAGCTCTTCGCCGGAGGAGCTCTTCTCGATGTGTCCATGTAATGAACTGCCCATCTTAGCGGCCGCTGAATAGCGGGAGCTCGGCGAGAAGCGCGCCCCGTTTGCGGTTCCTGTTCTACAGTGCCATCATGACATCACGAAGCGTTCAAACACTCTCGACACAAACGATAGGGACGGAATACGCTTCAAAGCAACGAGCGCAGCCCTCATAGATCCGATTTTCGGTGCACCTGTCTTTTGATCGTGTTAGCCATCGATTTAGGTTTAATGCGGCCGCTCGTCTAACGCAGCTGTAAGGTCGGTAGGCATTTCCTGCATCGTTCTCAAACATCTGGGACACATTCATATGCAAATTCATACTTGAAAAGTTCCTGTTACTGTCCATTTCGTCCACTTTCTTCTTACGCTTGGAATGTGCTGGTGGGTTCGGTGCGGCGACGTGGTCAAGAGCGAGGTGACATCACGGCTCACCACTTTTTCAAATCACTGAATGCGCTCTGCCGAAATGGACTGTGGACATCTCGGATGAACGCATCGAGAATAGGTCCCCAGAAGTTGTAGTATGTTTTCTTCTCCAGAAATATCACGAGTGTTGCCTGACCTTAACGCTTCCCTGTCCTCCAGCCTTAAAGGGCGAAGACCCAACTCTCTAGATAACATATTCTTGGAGTCTTGGACCTAGTACACTGTGCATAAATAAATGAAATAGATAAGTAATATATATATATCTCGGTCCATTAGTACAGTTTTTCCTTTCATTCTTATTCGAGTAAAGCGATAAATAAATACAGAAGTAAAGAGAACGGCAAATAGAATATAGCTGACCTAGTTGGTAGGTATTCATCTTAAGAAGACATGACGTGGAAACACGGACATAAGAGAAAAGTAGAGAGAGTGGACAGCTATCTCTCACGTAGACCAGTACTCGCACTTGATTGATGGGTATGGCCTATTATGTGGGAATGCGCAGATAGATATTTGTGCCTACCTACGGTTCCGCCGTTGTGTGATTTTTCATTTGTTACTACTCTCCTGTGTCCGTGTTTGCACGCCCTGTTTTTATAAAGGGCCCCTGACAGCTTCTAAAAATACAAAAAAACAAAAACAACAAGCGCGTTATTCTCTCTTGGCGCTTCTTGTCTTTTGGTGCACTTCAGGATGCCAGAACAATGATTCACGTGACATCATCAGGGCACATACTCTCGATTGGTCATATACGAGAAATAACAGTTGTGAATTCTTTGCCATACTGCTTGCTTTGCTATGCAACCGCCCACCCGCTATTGCTTCTCTAGCACGACTATCGTGCGCGATCAACTGATTTCGCTCCATTTTGTGCGTTTGCGACCGCGCATGCAGAGATAACAGACTGTTGCCGACAAGTGCGAAATCATGATAGGTTCAACGCTTAGTGCTGACATTGTACGCGTGCTTTATGAAGAAATAAGTGACGAGGAGATGTCCCCTCTAAGAAGGGTATTGAAGGCGAGAACGAAACCAATAGAAAAGGTGCCGGATTATATGAATTTTCCAACGGACGCACTCTTTACAGCGGAGACGATGCAGCTTTCCAGGAAAAAGGCGAGCCCGATTCGACGGTTTTTTGTATATTTTTTATTGCGTTAGCAATTGTACGGACACTCAGGACAGGTTTTCACCGTCGCCGTCATGTTCCGTATATTTCCGTGTTGTTTGTTGTTAGAAATGTGTTTATCCAAAAATCATTCCCTGTTACGCTTACACGGGTATTGTTATATGCTTTGCTTTTGTAAATAATTTTTTTATCTGCCATGTGTGATATGACTTGTACATTTGGTGCAAATCTTTGCAGCTCTCACTTGTTGACATGTAATTGGTCTTCTGGGCCCTAGTCAAGCTGTTTCATTACAGCTTTTAGTCCAGGAGACCATCCAGAATATAATGTTTTCGTTTTATTCTGGAAAATATAGAGAATGAATGAATGAATGAATAAATGAATGAATGAATGAATGAATCAATGAATTCTAAATCGATAACGTCGCTCCGCGCTTTGTATGTTCTACCCGTGAGTAAAAGCTCGCGAGCGTTGGCAAGGAACATGGCTAAAGCAGAGATGAAACGAGCCGGTCATCTCCGTCACACGGAATAACATCAACCCGCGTGCGAGGCCTCCCATCGATTACTCCTCAAGCAGAAGGAAACACCCCGCCCGTCATGTGCTGGCCGAAGGAGCAGAAGTGATGTCTAGGGAGAGGGACTGCGTAACTCGAGCAGCAACTGTGAACTTTGACCATAAGGGCGCGGTCGAGAGCGCTGGCAAGCGCGTTATTTCGGCAGACATCCCCCAACGAACGGCTCGTATACCTTTTACGCGCTGTGAGCGCTGTAATCTCACTGCTTCGCGCTCGGATCACTGATACGACAAACTTACCAAAAACCGCTTCTCTCCCGGGAGAGGTCGTATTGCCATACGCCAGCGTTTTGTAGAGTTAAATCAAATCGGAGCAAAAAGAGTTAGCTGCTAGCCCTCGTTCATGTAACATTACGGCGTGTACTTATCGCATTCACTCCTTCGCCCTGCGTCACACTGCAATGTCTTAGATCATTGTCTTATCTGCGAAGAGCTAGTTTAGGCGCACCGAAGGAGGTGCTCTGCTAATGTTGCGATCAAAGAATGTGTTCGTGTCATGTGGCGTTGGCGGAAGGAGTCCCATTCATGCGAATCGCGTTCGTCCTTAGCTTGCTATGAAGCGTGATTTCTTATTTCGCTGTGTCAGCGTAATCGCCTCGTTATATAGGGCCCTTTATAGTCCAGCGCGGCGTTCGCGTTAGCCAGCGTCAGCAAAAGTCGGCTACGACAGGTTCGTTGATTCGTCACGTTACGCTGACGTGAAAACTGATCACTCATACTCCCACTTTCGCGCCGCCGCGGCCGCGCTACGTCGACTTGACGCATGCGCAACTGAGCACGCCCGGCGTCATATCGTCCTGCAACATCGCCTCGAATAACGAAGAAACGCAGACCACACAGATTCTGTGAATTCAGCGTCTCTGGGTACTGTTCTTTGGGTAACGTCGCCGGCGAGGAATGCAGCATGTCGCATCTCGCGCCGGCTGCAGCAGGGGCGCGTCGACGGACGCCGGACGCGCCGGTTGCGCCGGTCGCACCTTCGCGTCGGATAGTGCTGTACGTTTGAAATTGCGTAGCGTCAATGTGCCGAGCATGCACGCGCGTCGACGTTACATCAAAGTATAAATGGTCCTTGAGAACAGAGCGCTAATTGTGCCTTAATGAATTGTAACTTTCGGGATTCTGTTCGATAATATAATGATTTGAAAAAAAAAAAAAACGCCAGGCCTGCACTGAAACCGCAGCACAGTCACAGCGAAAGCTGGAAGAGCGGCGTTTCTAGAGCCCGTTGTAAGCTCTCTTACAAGTACACCAGCAAGGTACCCACTACGTCATAAATCACAATTTTTGTGAAGTTGGGAACCACCTACTAAGCCATTATTCGTCATTCTACGGGGAAGCGAGCCACCAGCTACACGTCTGTAAGGCATTATGTGCACTTTGTTGACGCGACGACTGATGACGATGAAGAATTATGGCTCAGCCCTTTGTAATGGGTTGGAAGCCTTAAATGGCCCACCAGTTACGTAATTTACATTGGAAGGCGCCCGGTCGCTATTTCCCTCTTCCGTTATAGTGTATAACATACGTTGACGTGGGAGAGAGAGGGGGGGGGGTGAAGTACTTTATTGCGACCCCGAGGAAATGGATCATGCGCTTATGGGCTTCCTTGGCAACCAATACAAGTGCACTTGCGAGGAACCCACTACGCTATAAATCATTGTAATTTTTGAGAAGTAGGGCAGCAGGCCCTGTGCCATTTTTCGTCATTCCACGGAGACCCATGGTACCCGCTAAACGCATGTGAGGCATTATGCGCACTTTGTTGATGCTGTGCCTGATGACGATGAAGAATTACGGCGGAGCCCTCTGTAATGGGTTGAAAGCATTGAACAGCCCACTCGTTGCGCAATTCGCATTGTGTGACGCCTGGTTACAGAATTAGCGTTGTGCTACATTTGGTGCTTATTTTACTCTTCTACCACGCAATATTGCATATGTTAATGTGGTTCCTTCCCGACGAGAAGCCTGTATAGGACCTTTTTGCAAAGCAGTTTCAACCACCGGCGTGGCTCAGAGGTTGAATACTGGGCTCCCGCGCAGAGGAGCCAGGTTCGAACCTCGTTCCATCCTGGAATTTTTTTCTTATTTCCAGCGACAGTGGTTACCGACATCGGCGGCGGCGGACAACTACAGCGCCAAAAACGGCCACTGAAATGATCTCATAACAGCTTTCGCTGTAAAAGTGTCGATACGCAGTGTCCCTTTCGAGTTAAGTCACAACCCATTTCATATTACCGCAGCGATTATTTGCCCTCCTCTGCATGAAGAGTACATATCGAAAAAACGCAGTCGAACACGCGTGTATCGAACCACACGAATTGTTGTACATGTCGAACAGTTGTAAAATCCCATGCAAATGTGTTGGGCTAGTACACGCAAATATAGAGCTCCCATTCACTGCACATTCGATATATGGAACGCGGCTCCACGCCCAAGGCCTCAAAGTGCACTGCACCACACGTGCTGGAAGTCAGCGCATAGCGTCGAGTATGTAGCGCCTGTCTTTTGTTCCTCTCCTTTTTCTGTTTCCTTGCTTTCTTTCGTTTCTTTTTTTTTTTGAACTTTGCGCTACTAACTGATATGTATGCGTGGCCACAGATAAGTCGTTTTCAGTGGCCCAGTGAGAGGGTGTCTTTCCTCACTTCTATCTCACTGGCTTCTTCGCTGACTGACAGACTCACACGCCTGCGCGCGCTTATTGGTTCGCGCCTGTGTTCGGGATAGTTGGACATGACTAATCTGTTCACAGTACACCAGCGGCTCGGTAAAGACGTTGAGCCAGTTCGGCGTCCTCGGCAGACGCGCCGGTGAAAGCACTTTCGTTTGAGACGGCGTCACACCTCGAGATCTCGAACTTTCGAGGCTCTGCGCAAGCGCTTTGTTCTTGCCCGCGTTTCTCCGGCATGGGTGGAGGGTGGGTGCTTTGAAGAAGTGGCGGCTTTTGATAACTCTGCGCTCCGTCCAAGGTATCGGCGCCGTGACTTCACGCTGGATATTAAAATGTGGTGTGAGCGCTAACTTGTTCGAAACACGCTGGCTGTTCTTGCACGCGTTTCTCCGGCGTGTGGGGACTGTGGGTGCTTTGATGAAGCAGCGGATTTTAATGAATTTGCACTCCGTCGAAGGTACCGGCGCCGTGATTTGGCACTGGATTTTGAATGTGGTGTAAAGGCTGGCTTGTGACTATAGGGCATGTCTTTCTCGGCACCAAAGCGGCTTTTTTAAATGCGAATGCATTTCTTAGTCGGGCTATGTCAGGCGTCCGGCGTTGTCTGCGCGCCTCTCCGCTCTCACTCCCTCTCCCATAGCAACAGCTGCGGGCGCGCGCGTTTATCCTCGCCCCTAGCAACCGGAGCAGGTGGTGCGGGTGGTAGCGGAGAGTGAGTGGAGATGAGGAGCGCGCTTTGGCGTGTGTGGGCGTTCGCATCGCGGGAGCTCGGCGGAGCTCCCACGTGTGTGGAGAGAGTGTAGGGGAGGATAGGTGCAGGGCTTCGCCGTTCGCTCTCTCTCCTCCCTGCGCCACCGCCTCAATGCAGTGCGTTTGAAACGCGTTTGTAGCGTCTGTGCTGCCTTGGCACAGCCTGAAAACAGCGCGTTCTAAACGCGTTTGTGCTGCATTGAAGGCGGCGGCAGCATCCCTGAGGTGATTACGAACGCACGTAGGAAGCGTTCGTTGAAAAAAGCGCCCAAAAGGGAGACACTTGAGCGCGTCGATGTGTCCAGCTTTACGTCATTAAAATTACTACCCCGTGTACTCTCGGCGCAAGAAATGCATTCACATTTCCTCACAATTCCCTTCGGGGAGGTGGGGACATTTGTTTTTATTTAGCACTTCATCCTTCTTACGCATTTCACGTGTGCTGCCAGTTGAGCCCTGTCGAGCTGTCCGGCTTTCTGCTCATGAAATAATTTATCACCGTCGTGTCCTTCTCGACGTTGCTGCTTTTGGATACGCCAATCGGTAATCTCCCGTTTTTTGCAAGTTTTGACATTTGTCAGAGACGTGCTAAGGTTTTATTAGGAGCACAATTTCGAATATTGAATTATATATATATATATATCGAACTATTTCACAACCTCCATCGAGTTTGATATATTCGGGCTCGACTGTACACCGAAAATAGAGCGAACCATCGCAGGCGCAGATCAGCACCTTCAAAATGCGCAGTTTCACTTCCACTTAGCGCGAGAGATTCGGTGCTAATACAGAGTGAAAATGGCTTGTTGATTTTTATCTTCTTTCTTGCAGTGTTCTGTTTGTTAAGCATATTTGGGGCGCTCAGTGTATGAGAGTTCACAGTAATAAAAGATGTGCAAACATCCTGCCTTAGCAAATTGTTTAAAACAGTGAGAACTTGAGCTTGTTGGCTTGGCTTCCTAACAGGAAACAGCGCGGGCAAACCTGTCAGTCTTTCTTGTCCCGTTTGCTCGTGCTGTTTCCTGTTCTTAACGAATTCTATTTTGCATCGTGCTTACTTAATTCGATCAATGCTCGTTTCTTTATTCAAGGATTCTATCTGTGATGGCCTTTCATATTTGCTAAAGGTATGCTGTTCTCTGCTTCTAAACATCAGTAAATTTTGAACCCAAACTTTCAACTTGCAGGTGGTGGTTTCCTGACAGCGAAGTTCTTCACAGTTTGCACTGAGAACGTTCCTCTCATGCAAGCATCCAGTCCGAGAGAGGCGTTTAAGATATTATTCCTCGCACACTTTGCATCAACGTTGCCTACCCAAAAAAGACAAGTCTTACCCTGGAGTTCACTCTGAGGTGAGATTGAAACTAAATCTTGGACACAAAACTTGAGCCAATAACTCTACCTTTCCGGTAACATTAAAAAAATGTATGTTATATTGCTCACATAAAATGCCTCCATTAATTGAGATTGCTTCATTTAGTTAAAATGAAAAGAAAGCATTTTGGAACAAAATTACTAAAACGAAGACATAAGCCCTTCAATGAGAAGCTATCTGTTTTATGGAATACTGTTTGCGAGTATCCACAATTATACTGGCTGTCAGTACTTAGACATTAGAAGGTTCCAATTCGAATTTTAGTGTTAGAAAGGTTACCAGTTTCATTGTGGACTGATGTGGCAGTATTGTATTTAAAGTGAAGGTAATTTAGGTAGAGATGGATGTATGCAGCAAAGTGTATTCTTAATGAAGAGCAAGGAGGTGTCTTTGTAGTTACACTGTATGTAAGAATATTTAAGTACTTCTGCACTGCTAAACAAAAGCCTCTCCTTTTTAGGTCAACTGCCACTGTCAGTCCCGGCAAGGACACAAAGATTGAGGAGACACGTGGGAAGCAGCACAACCTGAACCCGAAAGTGGCGTCACTGATTAGCTCCCTTAAGGAATATGACTTTTAAACATCTGTGCCTCCAACTCGTGCAATATCCCTCGGAGATTCCTGAATCTGGACCCCCTGAGAAACGGTGGGCATAGTGAACAAAACGGGAATTCTAAGGGCTCGTTTTTCTTTGTTTAATTACAACTAACAGGCAACAAAGTCAAGGAAAGTACAGGGGATGGTATATGCAGTCATTATGAAGCAAATGTGAAGAAAGTAAAGTGGACGAAAAGATAACATGCCGCTGGCAGGGGCCGAACCTGCAACCTTCGAATAACGCATAGCGAGCGCTTGTGACAGTGTGGGCATATCTCGTATTTCAAGATGCACGCGTTGGCAACGGCCTGAACTTGTATGCTCCATGTCAATAAACTTGTTTGCATTTCACTCTGTGGTCTACGGATAACCAATTTCCGAGAGACAATGCGTGCTATAGGGGGAACAATGCAGATGCAAAAAATTCTGTTGCTTTCTTTTGGTGAGATATTCTGTTCTTCCACCACATACATTTAAATTTTGCATAACCTGTCAAATTGCAGAATATGTGTTAACTTACATTGCTGTGATGAGAAAGAAATACAATTTCAAAAATTTCTTGTTACGTAGAGCAGAAAACCCATTTTAATTACAGAAACTTTCTGTATTGAAAAAAAAAAAGAACTTGTCCAATCAGAAGATTTCTGTACTAAAGAAACAAAAACGTAGTGAAATTGCAGAAATTCGCTCTTAGTCAGAACAAAAAAAAAAAAAAAACTAAGTCAAGGTACAGAATTTTTCTGTTACTGACAACAGAAAACAAACCATTCGAAATTACTAAAATTAATGTTGCTGAGAACAAAAAAAAAACAAGTAATATTGGACATTTTCTGTTACTAAGAATGAAAAAAAAAACCATGTAAATTACAGAAATTTTCTGTCAGCAGGAAGAGAAGATACATGTAAAATTACAAGAAACAGAAAACAGAAGGCAACAGAAACTTTCTGGCAGGCCAGCTGCTATAAAATTTATTTTTTCTCAAGAAATATTTTTTACAGTGTAGTGAAATGTGCACCCGAGATGAAAATTCGTAAGTGTGTCACACGTCGCACCCAGGGAAATTCTTGAGAACAGGGTGGTATTGTCCTGAGTGAAGTCCTCAAAATAAGGAATGGCATTTAACAAATAGCTGGAGTTCGCTTAAATGCACAAACTAACCATCGCTGTCGACACTTCACGACACAGTGCTCTGATTTGTTGGCGCGAGCAGCTGTCAGTTGCATTTCCCATCGGCACCGGAGAAGATTTCTCCACTTTCTTTCAAGTTCCTTCTGATATTTTGCCATTTCCTTTCGGAGATTCCGGGTTCTTTTTCTTCAGAAGCTTCATAGTCCAGACAATCAACAAGAAACCATTAACGGCCGCTGTGCAGTGAAGGAGACCGTTGTATGATCCATGCCTGTCTCGGAAGTAGCCTGTGAATACGAAATCCACATAAACGTCTAGGCAACATAGCAGTCAACGTGGATGCTCCTTAATCAATATTAGTTTGAATTAAGCGAAATAGGTAAACGTTAAAGGCAAGACAAAATACATGGAGTCAATAGAGTACTGCATTCGAATATTGTTTGTAATACAAAAAAAGACACTTTAAGTTGTTTTTCATGCACTCTTTCACTTTACAAACTAATTCGCCGTATGGATTGTTGGGATGTGCTTATATACAACAAAACAGAAGAGCCTACGGTAAAATGAAGTAGCTGAAAAAGCTTTTTTTATAAATAAAACATGTCGTTGGACATGAAAAGCTGGCAGTGTAAGCATCTGCTGAGGAAAGGACTAAAGGAAGAAGTTACAGAGGCACTCATTCTCCTCATCGGCAGGGAATGCGAAAACGGCACGAAGCGCACAGAGAGACGATGAGCAGAATGGAGGAGCCGGCAAGACCGCGACTTGTCGGGGCATGTGGACTGTACCGAAATTAATATTACGCGAAGTTGTCACATGACGTCTTCATTTGGCCAGTGTGAACTAGCGACCTAAGGTTCTCGCGTGGTCACATGCATGACTATGCCACATGACGTGATCACATGGTCGATCATGTGTTCGAATTGGGAAAAGTGAATTTTGAGGATAGGCCACCCATATTGCTGGAGGGCGCGCATTCAATTTTGGGATCGGCCAGGGCGTTTTTGAACATGGCTCAACTCAATTTTCACATAAGGAAAGTCAATACTGTGGTGGGCCACCTTAATTCAGGGGACGGGCCAAGTCAGTAATGGGGTCGGGCTAGGTGAACTTTGTAAGTGGTCCAGGCTGCTTTTTAACGTGGTAAACTCAATTTAAGAATTTCGTAATATCAGCTTTTAGGGTGGGACACGAAAACTTTGGAGGCGACGAAGCCATTTTTGGGGGTGGGCGGGGTCGCTTTCGAACGCAGGTATACTCAATTCTTCAATTAGGCGAAGTCAGTTTGGGAGTTGACAAGGTCGACCTCGGACGAGGGTGAACTAAATTTTTGAATGAGCCCGGTCTGATAGAATCCGCGGAACCTCAAACCTGAAAGGCAGCCGTGCTAAAGTTTCGCGTTATTGAATTCCACAACTAGCGAGCTCACGAATTCAATAACACGATGCATAACGGCGGTTGTAGAGAGAAAGAAGCAAAATTAATTTCGAGAACAGCGTTGGTAAGCAGCTCTAGAGTATTGTAGGGTCAGCTGTCTAATACATACAACTTGTTGCCAGACATTAGCAACAGCAGCATTTTAAAGCTGTCATCGGACAGATTTGGTCCCTTCTTAGTGAATGAAAGTCGCTTCTTAGCTGGTGAAAGCATAGAAAATTGAACGATTGGAATAAAAATTTATTGTAACTTGACAGCCTCCGTTACCAAAAACGTTAACCTAAGTGCGTTCTCCGTTACATTTCCGAAATGGTATCGAGTACACTAAGTTACCGAAAAAAGCAACGCCTTACCAGTAACGCAGGTCGTGACGCGTTACCGCCAACACTGGTTACAAGTAATATGCTTCTATATTACGCTATATGGAATTTCCGACGAGGCCGAATAACAAACAAGACTGAATGTCAAAACGAGAAGAAAAGTACGAGACCGAATGTATAAATTGGACTTTCCGTCTCGTGAGACATATGACGCCAGCGGAGTAGCTGTCCCGCGAATGATGAATGACCCAGACAAAAAAAAATATGGCAGATCGCACGCACTTTGGGAATCGACAAAATTCGAAGCATTAAGCGACGAGCGTGTTTGGCTATGAGACAAATGCCATGACATTTCGTTCGCTATCGCATATTTGTCATGCAAGCATGAATGTATGTTCTGGTATATACCACGCTAATGAAGTGTATATTCTGACATATACCATGCATGACCTGCCATTTATATTTGTCGTACTCATGCCATGCTAATATTTGTATATGACAAGGCAATGAAACGGCCGCGAGAGCACTAAGATTGTGTCGTGTCACTCACGACGCATAGGACATGTATGACATGATTTTCATGCTAAGACCTGTCGTGTTGTTTATGCATACTGTCATGGTATGCCAGTTTGGGTGTACACAAACTAAATGAGAAAGGTGTGATAGCACCAAGAATACGTGATGTAAATCATGATGCACGTGACATGGACGTCATGATTTTCAAGTTACAGCCTGTCGTTTGTATTCGTCATACGCTCATCTCATTCCATACCAATTTTGATGTGTCTCACGTTGATGAAACAGCTGTCAGAGCACCAATACTGCTTCATGTAATTCATGACGTAATTCACACGGAAGTCATGATTTTGAAGTTGCGACCTGTCATTTATGCACGTCGTACGCTCATTTCATAGCATACATATTTTGGAAAAATGAAGTTATCGACACGCTCGCGAGCCCACAAAGACCACGACATGTAAATCCCGGCGTCACACATACACACACACACACACACACACACACACACACACACACACACACACACACACACACACACACACGCACGCACGCGCACTACACACACACACACAGACACACAGACAGACACACAGACACACACACACACATACGCACGCACGCACGCACGCGCACTACACACACACACACACACACACACGCACACACTAGGCATGACGAAAGACCACATCGAGGGGACACGTGTCGACGCACAAGCATGCATGAGTTTTATGATGGCACTAAAAATAGGTAATCACAAAGCTGTAAAATGTCAGAAACATCCCTAATAACAGATAAGATAGACGCCGACAGAAGCGACAAGGCAAGAGAAAGAAGGAAAAAAAGACAGAAATAAAAATATCGCAAGTAATTATGTGTAGTAGCCCAGATTTGGTAATAATAATAATATCTGGGGTTTAACGTCCCAAAACCACGATATGATTATGAGAGACGCCGTAGTGGAGGGCACCGGAAATTTCGACCGCCTGGGGTTCTTTAACGTGCACCTAAATCTAAGTACACGGGCCTCAAACATTTTCGCCTCCATCGAAAATGCAGCCGCCGCGGCCGGGATTCCATATTTGGTTGCGAAAACTGCATAGTGGTTTATTAGATTATTATTAATAATTGCTGAAGTTTTACATACCAAAGCCCCGATCTGAGTATGAGGAGCGCCATTATGGGGTATCCGGATTAATTTCGACGATCTAGTGTTCCTCAACCTGCACCTCTATCTAAGCAAACGGGGTTTCTTGGGACTTCGCCCCCCAAGAAATGTGGCCGCCGTGGCCGAGAATCAAAAGCAGCGCTCTATGGTGAAATGGATGCATTCGTGCTTTTTTTGCACGACACCTACAGAACTTCATAAGCTGGTTTACAGTACTTCTTACCAATACGCATACACTGCACATATTCTCATTTTCGAACTTTGTAAATTGGTGTATTTATGAAACAATAATAATAATGATTGGGGTTTAAGGTCCCAAAACCACGATATGATTATGAGAGACGCCGTAGTAGAGGGCTCCGGAAATTTCTTTAACGTGCACTTAAGCCTAAGTACGCGGGCCTCAAGCATTTTCGCCTCCATCGAAAATGCGGCCGCCGCGGCAGGGATTCCATCCCACGACCTGCGGGTCTGCAGTAGAGCACCATAACCACTAGACCACCGATGCGGGTTGCTTACGAAACAAGTCTCTTCGTCTGTTTGTATCTATTGAAGCGTAGTATTTAGTTTGGTTCCATGAAAGCAGCGGCTGTACACCGTGGTTCTTATTCCACCAGCCTACTACTTCCACCAGCCTACTTCATTGTTACTCAATGCTTCATAGTCTTTCCGTGCAATCGGTGGTCTTAGCAGCGCCACAGGAAGTGAATGGCTGAGATCTGATTGTTATATAACTGACTCGGTTCCTGCAAGAACTCTCCTGTATTACACTGTTACGTAAAGCGCGCATCTTGAAATTGTTTGTCATCTTATTCTCATCAGACTATTTACATGTCCAGTGAAAGACGAAGGTCTCTCAGTGACCTCCGAATTACGTTGTCTTGCGGTTGGTCATTATATGTTACGACTCTCCATCATATAATTTCATTACACCGCTCAACATTCTGCCGTTCTCGGCTGCGCACCTCATCCCTAGGTACCCGCTCCTTCCTTCCGTTCATTGGTGCTGATCCCTTGATATCCTATAACTGACTATCACTTAGCGCAACCTAATTGATGCAACGCTGCCGCTGCGGTGGTACAGTGGTTACGGTGCCCGCAATTCGATGGAAGCTAAATGCTAGAGATCTGTTTACTTAGATTTCGATGCATGTTAAAGAACCCCGGGTGGTCAAATTTCCGGCAGCCTCCACTACGGCGTGTCTCATAATCATATCGTGGCTTTGGCCCGTAAAAGTCTAGATATCATCTATCAATGCAACGCTAGGGCTAGTTCAGACTTACCGACAATTGGTGGGCGGAGAAGCAACGCTATACCGATACAGAAGTACACAGCCCCCATGACGACTGGCATTCGCTTGAGTCCAAAGTCTTTCGCAATCACAGGGGCTTGAAGAGCAATCCTGGCGCCGCACGTGAGACCCATTAGCGCCGAGGCAGTGAGCATCATGTGGAGGGACCCGAACCACGCCAGTAGTTCGAACGCGGCGCCCTGCACTAGATACCCCAGGAGCATGACAGACTCGAGGGATAGAACCTTGTAGTCTATGATGACGCCACTGAGTGCTCTGAAGGCGATATCGCTGATGGAGAATGCTTGGAGAAGGTAAACCGCGCTGGAAGGTTCTATGCCGTGGTCACTAGCCAGATCCGTTGACAGGAGCACGTATAACGCCATCCCAAAGTTCACAGTCGTGAAGGACATAGCGCTGACTATGAAGGACATCGTCGCGAAAGGTGCCAGCTCGCGTTTGACGCAGTCAACGATGTTGCCTTTTGCCAGCCTGCTACCCCCTGGATAACGGGAGGAGACGAACTTGACACTAGTTCTGTCACTTGATGCAGTTTCTTCTACGCTACTTTTCTCCAAAAATACATGCGTTTCGTCGGTGCAATCAGCACAGTTTTGCTTGTTCAGGTCTTCAGAGCCGGAATTGCGGAATGCGGGCCTTCTTGAGCTGTAGATAGTGTCCAACGCAGTCTCCTTTTTCTGTCTGACTGGTTTTGGTTTGTCTAACCACGGAGGTCTTCTTAGGGCAATGGAGCATGGAAATGCGTTCATCAGGATCGCTCCGTAGAGCAAGAATGCGGCTTGAATGCCGTAGCGTGAGTAGAACAGTTCGATGAGTGGGGGGAAGACAACAGTGTTGAGGCCACCAGCTGTGAACATCAAGCTGCAGGCGGTTGCTCTTCGCTTCTCAAAATGCTGAGCCACAAGGACGTTGGCAGCCACGTAGAGACCCGAAAGCGTGGTCCCTGAAAGTGCAAGAGAGAGAGAGAGAGAGAGAGAGAAAAAAAAACTTTTTTCAAACTTCGTACGTTCACCTCAAGCGTAAAGTATTCCTACATAAAGTGTGTGTATTGTGCAATAGCTATTTCGGTGAATATCTTAGGAAAGAGAAAATGTGTAGGCTCCTCTGAGGACAAATAGCATCAGTCCTCCATTTAATTCTAACTGCAGCGATAGTGCTTACGTCCTGTTCTTAAAATCGATTTAATCCAAATGGAGTTCTTTCCGAGTGTTTTCGCTCGATAAGTCATATATAGAGGGAAAAAGCCTGATGTTCAGCGGCCTGGGCAGGTCGCGTAATGTGGGCCTCAGCAGGCGACGTCGGCTTGACGACAGCGACGGTGGCGACGATGGGATAATGATCATGCCATGATAGCCGTAAGCGCACCACACAGGTAATCATGCCGGTAACGTTACCTGTACACGCACCGATATGAAAGAACGCTGATCTTGTCAGGGCGTTTTTTTTTCTGCTCCACGTACGAGGTCTGACGTTCTATGGATTTATTCCAAGCCGTGGCATCATGTACAGTGATTTCTGAACTACAATTACTGGAAGCGGCTATAAGAAGTGAGGATTGGCATAAATTACTCCCATTTATACGGAACCTTAAAATTCTATATTTCCTTTATTTGACCCAAACATTGCTCACGCCGTTAACATATGGAGAGGTCGCTGATTGCAAGTTGCGGAAAGAACTTTTAGAGAAAAAGGCAATCTATGCTGCTCATTTTTGCGGTCCGAATTACTAACCACAACGAACTCCTTGGAAGGACGGATATTGGAAACTGGCGTCGTGACCGGCCGACCGAAAATCAGCGCGTTCGAGATGCGGACTCCGGTTGCTCGCGAACTCTTGGAGGCGTTCTACATGAAAATGAAGGGCGCAGATTGCGTCACCCAGACATCAGTGTGCTTGCGGAAGCGGGAATTTCAATTGTTTTGCCGCAATATGCAGTAGATTTTGTGATGATTAGGTTTGCGATGGGCGCGCAGGCGCGCTTGTGACGTACGCCCCGTATATTTTCCCGCAAATCTGTCGTAATCAAATGAGTTGTTAGTGAGCGCCCGTCCCGTCTTCTTGTCTCTTGTGTCACGTCTTTTTTTGCGCTCTGCTTTTACTTTCAGACAATGCACCAACTCGCCCAGCAACGCATTCTATTAAGAATACAAACACTTTGGGAGTGATACTGTGGTGGATGACATATGGGTTAACTTACAGGAACAATGGGTCAATTGGCAAGCAGAGTGCACAGGCGACCTTCTCAGTGAGCGCTCTTTGCTACTAACGGGACATCGCAGCCCCTCACCGAAGGAGAAATCTTCCTTGCGGAAGTGCTGGCTGCACGCTCGTGTTCTAGGTTTCGCGATCCGAGCTTCGCGAAGCTTCTTACCTTACGGACACGTATAAAGGGTTGCACCGGGCTGCGTTAAGTGCGTCCTGCACTGCGGCACCGAGTAATGGCCTACAATTTATGACGCGTTCAAAGTCAGCTACTACGTATTTTAGCGCTTCCACGTGTTGTCAAGCGCGCACCCAAAGTGGGAACACTCACTTTATCAGAACTGCTGCGCAGTTGGCATTCCGAAATAAATTCTTTCAGCAAGCATCGGCGCTGAAAGCTAGCAGCCGCTGTGATCACGTGATCCCCCATAGCACATCAAAGGGAAGGTAGCGCCAGCTTTTTTAAAACGAAAGCTTCGCTGGCCTAGTCGAGCTGGTTTCGCCGTGCATTCGCCTTTTCGGCCAGTTTCAAGATTGCGATAGCAGCAGCACGTGTTGCACCCCAAGAAACTTCCGGTCACTTCAATTATCACTAGTGACCGGATTTTAGGCAAATGCCTATTTTGTTCCTTGCGCTCCTATCGCGCCATTTTGACATATGAGCATAAATTAGAGGTTAAGAAGATTTTGTAGTGTTTTTATAGTGCTTATAAATGCCTATGTTTGGCGTTCGTGCCTAAATGCTTACGAATGCCTATAAATGCCTATTTTCAAAATTGACGCTTATATGAACGCTATTTAGGCTCAAGTTTCGCTCCCGGGTGCTATTTGAGACCGTTATTCACGTTCCCGCTTAATATTGACTGTTGGGAACTATGGGCTTCAACCTAGCCCCTAGTTCAACCAGCTCCTGGAAACAACCGCTAGCAGCAGTGAAGGAGGACGCGCCGGGGAGAATTCACCGCCGCGCCGACATGGCGCGACCGGTTGGCGAAGGCGAGTCCGCGGAGAGCCTTCAGCGGAAAGGAGAGTGAAGAGCAAATAAAAAAAAAAGGAAAGAAGAAAAATGTTATGTGCATGGGGCTTTTGTATTGTTCGTAATTTACTTGTTTAGGTGGTCACTGCAGTAACGTAGCCAGAAATTGTTTTCGGGGTGGGGGTGCGGGGATCAACCATACTTTATGGATGTTCGTGCATGCGTTTGTATGTGTGCGTGTATATAAAAATACGCAAAAAATGTTTGGGGGTGGGGAGAGGTTGAATCTCCTCCCACCCTTCCCCGCCAGGCTAGGCTATTGGTTCACTGCTAGGGGAGAAATTGGCTCTACGCGATTCGACCCGGCGAAGACGAGGAATGCCTTCTTTCTGGTCTTTTAGCGATCTGGCTGCCTGCTCCTGTTCTGCCCTTCTGAGCCATGCCGAAAAGACACCCAGGAGTGAGTTGATTCGACGGTGGACACTTGACTCACCCCGCAGAACACGGAAGAGACCGTGTTCGGCGAACCATGCGGAACAAAGCACAATTACACAGCTATGTTAAACTGTTGGCGCCTTTGTGCCATCTTAGGCAATAACATTTTTGTTTTCCTGTCGTGGATAGAGGTCGCTCACGTCTTCGTTTTGAAATTATTTTCATTTATGTGCAAGTTTATTATGCCTATATTATTGATATTGCCCCGCCACGGTGGTCTAGTGGTTATGGCGCTCGGCTGCTGACCCGAAGGTCGCGCGATCGAATCCCGGCCGCGGCGGCTGCATTTTCGATGGAGGCGAAAATGTTTGAGGCCCGTGTACTTAGATTTAGGTGCACGTTAAAGAACCCCAGGTGGTCGAAATTTCCGGAGCCCTCCACTACGGCGTCTCTCATAATCATATCGTGGTTTTGGGACGTTAAACCCCAGATATTATTATTATTATTATTATTGATATTGGAGGCCTAAAACGTTGTTTTGCCTGCCTAGATTTGGCGCCTAAAACGAGCTTTTTTGATGCCTAAAAATCCGGCCTCTAATTATCACTCTCTAATACCGAATCAGATAGCCTGTTTCTTAAGTTGTGCCAGAGTAAGGAAAGACTCTTTTTCCGCTTTCAGGTAAAAGGAAGGCGCTTAATGTTAAGGACTAACTCTTTTAACGTTCTATGTAGATTAGAAGAATATTTATTTGAAATATTTCGCCAGACACAGGGAGAAAATTGTTGAATATCTGCGGGCTACTCGCTAAGGCTTTTGTTCCCCGCCAATGCTACTAGGCTACAAAACCGGAAGCCGTCCAGGACAGTGTTTGTAAACAGCGAAAGGGTTTGTGGCCTTGAAGCGAAGAACGCATACCGCGTGACTATAGATCAGAACACAGCGAATTCCATTCGTAGCGCCATATTGGCATCGCGCGTCGTGCCATCTATCGCAAACTCGACGAAGCAACGTCCCTGGACTGCTATGTCAGCAAACGCTACACAGAGCAAACGCGGAACTCCCGAAACTCAGCCCGTCGGAGAGCATGTTTCGCGTTTCTTATATTTTTATTAGAACATCAAGAACACCTTGCTCATGCAAGTCCACAATGTATACGCTGTATATACGTGTTGAGCAGGCTGCGGAAGCAACCTTGCCAGGTACGTACGCTGTTACATTTGTAAATAAAACGTCCCCGCTGTAGTACGCGTGAGTCGTAATTGCAGTGCAGCTCGCGAAAGAGTGAAACGATGCTTTGTTGCCGCATATTACAAGTTGCGCACAAAGTTTTGTGAAAACGCGTCATTTTAACATCCATCGCATAATAATTGGAGTAGGCTTTGCGCGTAGTTTCGCAGAACGTAATTTTTGTTCCACGAGCGCTCTTACAATAATGCGTATTGCTGACAAAAGCGTGCTACCAGAGAGTATCACCTGCAGTGACGTTCATCGATCCCTTTTGGAAGCTATCTGCGCGATTTTATTCCTGTAACGATGATGATTTACACGCGAAACTATGCTACTCTTATTTAAGCCGATATTGAAATGGGCGGAATCCAGCTGTCTCTTAATAAATGTGTGCTGTGTAAATATGCTAAAATTTAGCTGCTTGAGCTAGCGCCACGCCTGCGACGTAAAGGACAGTGGCGCGAGCACTGTTTACTTACGTGCCAATATATGTATTATGTGGAGCTGGATGCCCCGTGTCCAAATAAATTTGGGAACATCAAACACTGAAATGAAAGCACGAAATTCTGGCCAGCTGTTGAGGAACACCGTACCATTTACTACCTTTTAAAGGCGAAAGCCTGTAACCTTGAAGGCGTGGATGCCATCAAAAGCACTAAAGCTTGATACTACGTTGAAAGTGGCAAAGCATGCTGATTGCTTGTGCTTGAAAGCACTACCTTGCACTACATTTTCGTCAAAGGATACGCTTAAGGGTATGAAGTCCACCCCCACAAAAAGCTCGCGCCTGCCTTCAACTCAGCTGCGTGTGACGCAAATTAGGTTCGTAAAATGAAATAGGTGGGCATCACACTGCAGAATGCACGCAGTTAGTGTACTTACTCGCGCATTTTCACTCGGCTTCTAGTTTTTCTGCTTGAATCACAGTTATCCATTCGCGGCGAAGCTCAAAACACCGCGCCGGCGCTATTCCCGTGGCGCGTCGTGATCGCCGCAGACAACGCTAAGTAATATCCTCCTGGTGCGCTGCTTGTTTTGGCATCCAAAGGCGACGCAGTAGTGCCCAGACGAGCTCTCATACGCTGAAGCGGCGTGAACGGGTACTTTTTCGCACTTTAAAGCCTCAAAACTGCAGCTTGCCCTGTTGATTTGTGCAACCGGGAGAGGTTCTTCGCAGTACGTTCCACATGGGTTTCCTTTGCGCATGCGTGGCTGTCACCTAGCAACAGAGACACGCGCCTTGCGAGCGCGGCCAGATGTTCTCTGGCGCGGCCGAGCACAGGCATGTCGGGCGTGTGGTAGTGCGGTAGTACGGTAGTGGTAGTGCCGCTTGGCCGCTGCGACTACGCTCAGCACTTGTTGAGAGCAGATTGCGTGCCACTTTTCCTGCGGCGCGGGTCACTGTGGAGCCTGCAGTGGCGACAGCACCTGAAGAAGATGTAAGGTACCTGCGGGACTTGTTAGTAGCGCCTGACATTTGCGTGCGGTAGATATTGGCGTACGCATGGCGTTTACCGTACGGAGGTGCTAAGATGCGCCATTGAAATGGCCTGTACTGAAATACAATGAAAACTCAGGGTCCCTTATGCATTTGCCTGAGACGACTGCAAGGTGAAAGCCATCAATATGATGTTCTAGATGAATTACCAACCCGTTCAAACGCTCAAGTTAATAGGCCTAGTTGCTGCATAAGTTCGCAGGTAAGAACTTCAGCACAAACGAGGGCGAATTACAAGGAGATGAGACGAGGCCTGGCGCAGCACGTGTTTCGTCCTATTAGCGCTGAAGTTTTCACCGTAAAAATGTACTGAAATAACATCTGTATAGGATGGAATGGAGTAGCACAAGCACAGACCCTTAATATTTTCATGAAGCTAGATACACGCTGCACTCAGGCACCCACAACAGCGGGCTGTTGTGGGTGCCTGAGTGCAGCGGATATATTCCCCTATCGTAGCAGCTGCACGCCCAATACTTCTTTCAAATGTGCCCGCATGGGAGCCTTCGTCCCTTTTTCCTATTCTTCGAAGCTTGATTTCGGCTGTCGTAGAGCGACATTTTTAGTTGGGTCCTCATAGCCGTCGGCGTGCGGCGTCTGCTAGCGCGCGCTGCCCATATTTTCCAAGGCCAGGCGTTTGCGTGAGGCGGGTCACGCATGCGCAAAGGAGACCCATGTGGAACGTACTGCAAAGAACCTCGCCCGGTGCAACCCGCGCGCGCCTTGGCAGTACGGCCAGCCCTGCGTCTGGGTGCGAGAGTATCCGCTCGGCTCGCCAGCAGCCTGGGTGCGAGAATGGCTTGCTCTGGTGTATAGCTGCGTCCGCCGCCGTCGCTGCACCGACCACTGCTAAGGTAATAGAGTTTCCTATAGCACTTACTAGAGGGAACTCTGGCGCTAGTGTGTATGGGAGCTGCAACGTATGGCGCTTCAGCCAGCATGGGAATGATGGTTAGTACACGGATTAGTCTAAACTTAGAATAACTTCTTGTTGGGCGAGTTGGTGCATGACTTATTGTAGAGTATGTGCGCAAAGCTCGGACGAACACAGGAAAAAACGATGTAGACAGAAGGAGCGCAAACTATCATTCTAGGGTATGTGCGCAAAGCTTGGACGAACACAGGAAAAAACGATGTAGACAGAAAGAGCGCAAACTATCAACTAGTTTGCGCTCCTTCTGTCTACATCGCTTTTCCTGTGTTCGTCCGAGCTTTGGCGCACATACCCTACAATAAGGCTAAACTTCGTTCTTTCGGCTCCGTTTGGCTCCGCGTCGCCTGCATCCGCTTTATCGCAAAACGATGTACATCAAAAGTCAGCAGTTCCACTTCAACACTTTAACCTTTCTAGGCTCACCAATTGAAATCGGTTCACGAAGTTCACAACAACCCCTTCTTTTATCCGAAAGAAAACCAAAACAACGCAATAAACAAAGCCACAAGTGCGTTCGAAGCCGGCAAGTTCGAAGACTAGGCAAATCCGTGTACTACCAATCATTCCCATGGTGGCTGAAAGATCGCAGCGTCAGAGTCCCCTCTAGTTAGCTCTATGGCTAGGATGACAAACGCTGCCTCGCGAGCCGTGTCCACGTGATTAACAACGTGACTCGCCGCTCTCTCTGCCACGTCGGGTCGGCGGGCGAGTGCTTCAGTTCAGGAAGTGAGGACGCTGGTCCATCTGTGCAGAAGTTGCGTGTGCGGTCCCAGCGGCGAAAGCGACAAGCTCTGTCGGACCATCCTGTGGAAGATCGCTCGGCTTGTTAATGAATTAAAAGCGGAAAGGTGAGTACCAGCGCGCAAAGTGGCAGGCTGAAACGAGTGATGAACGGGAACTTCGGCGAGCTTAGCGTCGGGAGAAGGATGCAGAAAGAGAACAGCGACGAGCTTTAGGGGCTGCAATGGGCGCCTCGCGTTCGACTATGGCGACGGCTTCGGAAACTGACGAAACGATGGTACTGAGGGCTTGCCGTACGGCACGTTCGACTAGCCATATCATTCAGCTGGCAAACTGTGCTTCGGCTACGAGAGTAAGCAAACATAACCAAGAGCAACAAGCTTTCGCTTTCATAACCGGGACTAGCCGAGCTAAGCCGCACCAATTTTATTGGTGGGCCTCGTCTCCAATAAAGTAAATTGCTGCTGCTGATGAGGATCAAGACGGCGATAATGAAAGGCTTGCATGTAAGATACTTTGTTTACTTTTGATGTCGGGTGTTCGTATTTTTTTTTGGGGGGAAAACTGCTTGTATTGTAGCAATAAATTGGTTCCAGTGTCCAGAAAACCAGATCACAATAGAAAAAAGTGTATTCAATAATAATGCAGCTAGGCTTGTCCAGTGTGTAATCGGCGCTATGAGAAAACAGATTAAACTACAAGTTCTCACCACCGTGACTGCGACGCATGGTAGAAAGACAGGAGACTCTTATCGCTTGTTGGCACTACACGCTGTTAACGAATTGACTCTCTTGCCGCTATCTTGGTGGTGCGAGCGTTATTGCCTTGCGAAAGGTTGGAAAAAAAAGGAAGCATTAGGCTTTTATGATTGCAATGTATACTGCTACTTGACGAAGCGGTTACTTGGAAGTAAAAGGTTTCCAAGAAAGAGCAATAAACGTTTACCTTCCTCCTTATTACCGCAAGTACCTGCAGTTTCCTCCGGGCTTTTTTTTTGTCAACCTTTACGAGCGCTACTAAAGGTGACACGTCACCAGCTGATACCCCTGACAGTGAGAAGATCTCAATGACGTTCGTGCATGAGGTTCTCGCTGGCACTCACCTCCATTTCAGGTCATTGGTTTCGGCAGCAGTAGTTCTTGGACACAACGTAATGAAACCAATGGACATTGATCCAGGGGCATTATTTGTGGATTTGTGAACTCCAGTGCGGCAATTATGACATAAATGTAATGCAGTTAAAGTGGACGAAACGACAACTTGCCACTGGTAAGGACCGAACCTCTGACCTTCGGATAACGCATCCTAACTATAAACGTGTACAAATACGAGCCAGCTGCTGGGATTTTAATATGGGTTGCGTACGCTTTTTTGATACAGGGTTTGAAAACTATGTGACATAGGTCCCAATTGCAACTATGAAAATCGGCGAAAGTGATTGGACACCGTAAACGCCATATGTACAGCTGGGAGCTTCATTTATGTCGTAGTTCCCCGTTACAGTTGTAAGTACATCTGCTGATGCCACAGAGTGGGTAGAGGAGTCGGCATTTAAAACATGCATTGGAAATAGTAATTTGTAAATTTTGACACTTCATGTAAAACCGTTTAATTAGGGGTCTTTGAAGTAACCGATAAAAATGGATGCTGTGTTTTATCTAAAAAAAGTGAGGTGGCGACAAAGCGGGACCATTAAATCTACATGTCTTCACAAGCATGCTATAGGCTACCGTAGAAGGCAGGGATGCAAACAAGTTTGGTAACATATTGTACTTAGATGCGTAGTACAAACGCAAACGTGCGTTTCGTTCTGTGTAGAACTCGTATGTGATGTGCAGTACAGCCAACGATAAGAAAAATTTTGTAGATACTGAGTGGTTCATACCTCGTTGATGGAAACAAAAAAAAAAGTCTAGATCAGGGAAAGTTTTGCACTAAAACGACCAATCACCCAGGAAAAGATCAGAGACGTGATAAGCCACTTATATGGCTGTGCAATTACAGAAACGCGTAGCTCCGCTGACGCGACAGTGTGCTTTAATTTTACGAGCGCCCTGGCGGGCTGACGACGACGTGTGTAAAGGCGCGACGACGACTGAATTGTGACCAACAAGCTATGGCGACAGCTTGGTGACGAGAAGGTACATTCTACAGAAGAATGAATAAGCAATTACACTAGCATATACTTTTGCAGTATTCTGTTTTATTGCAAATTGATTAAAAACCTAACAAAATCGTATTTAACATGCTTTACATACTTTTCTGTATTTATTTCTGCTGTGGTCGGCAAAGTTTTGAGGCGGAGGCCTGACCCTAGTAGCACGCAATGTTGCCACAACGTTGAAGCTAATTTCTCAATGTGACGGCCACATTGTATCAAGATTTGGCGCTACTAGGGGAGTTGCACGAAGCCGGCACGGCGAGGGCCACTCGGGAAATAGGGGGAGGGGGAGGCTTTGCAGGCAAAGAGAGGCATTCGGCCAATTGACAATAATGATATACAAAACTGGAATAGAAATCATGGTTATTCTAATCAAGGTTGCACTTTATAAACATACGTTACAAGCAAAAAAAAGAACTCCTTCAATATGATTTTTGGTGCTGAGCATTCTTAGCCAACGCGCACATGTGTTTACATCAAGGTTGCACGAATACAGACGCAGAAAGTCGTGTATCCATCGCTTAGTCGGGAAGTGTTCATAGGTTAGTTAGACGGGGGGGGGCGGGGTTCTTATGTCGTGCCAGGGACGGCGTAATACTGCCCTGCAAGGCGCAGGTCGCCGACCCCTGGCCTAATAGATAAAATCCGTTTCATGCATGCAACACGGTGTTGTACGATATTGCAATTGTATTATCATGAGTATGTTTGCTGTCTCTATGTTTTGCTCCATGTACTTTTTTTCCTCTTGTTTTCATTGAATTGTACTTAAAATACTTTGTTAAGACAATTTGTTCCTGTGATTGTATATTAGACGCGCTGCTAGCCAAAGCCTATGAGTCTAACCAGCGTTGTGTATTTTCGTGTACTGCCAGAAATTGAAATAAACGATTGTGATGACGATGATCACAATGGCATGGTCATTTGCGCTGTCTTCACCGCTTATGCGGTTACTACAGGGCTCATGACATCATCCGATTTATCATAATACAGATCATGCGATAGCGGTCTAAGGGTGACTGAAGGTAGTTGAGCTAGAAAGCTACATTAAATGCCACATATGCAGCTGCTATTGATAGTAATGATGACGATGATACTTTTTATAGGCATACCTTTTGAAACTTCACGGTGACGAGTGGTCACATAATATTTTTCTTCACTCCAGGTGTGATTTCATCGACTGTGTTAGCTTCCTGGCTTTTATGCTTTTCATGTACTCATAAAACCTCTGATTTTACAATATGCAGTCAATTATGAGTGTAATAAATCTGGCTCAGTCAATGTCTTCACGTCTTTCCTCACCAGGGCTCTAAGCGCGACTTGCTTATTCCACCCAAGTTAATTTTTTTTGTTCGAGTTTAACGTCCCAAAACCACGATATGATGAGACGCCGTAGTGGAGGGCTCCGGAAATTTTGAACAACAGGGGTTCTTCAACGTGCACTTAAATCCAAGCACACGTCACCCAAGTTAAGGGGGTGCACTTCACGAGACGTGCACTTGCCTGTTGTGTCACCGTAAAGGTGGAAACCTATTGCTCGAGTCATACGCTCAATCTATATGCCCAGAACGAGGGGTTCATCGGCGTGTGGTTATGCGTGCGGCTGATGTGCGTTCACGATCCAGAACAAGCCGAGCACACAGGACGTCCCACCAGGACGATGGACGGATGCGAGGGAATGGAAAAGGATGTCAGGGAATGAAAAAGACAAACAAAGGGGTCACAACATCTTTGCGCCTATTATAAACTTGCGGTAATTTCTTTCGACTGTGCATTCCCAGAAGGCGTTGAGTGCATTCCAAGAGGTTTTTAATGCTAGGTACAAAGGATGCTTCAGGACCCCTTTAAGAGTATCATGTACTTGAACACTAGAACCCGTAAGATGTGAACGCCTTGTAAGAGTCTTTCTGAGCGATTTTCTCTGCATGCTAATCGTTTGTGTTGGGATAACAATGAAAAGAGTACATGGGAGACACGGAACAGGGACGAAAATGGAGCGTTTTATCTGCGCGCTTTCTTCGTTGTGTCTTTCGTCCGCTGTTTATCATTTTTAGTTGTACACCAACTCTCTCAAGCATTTCTTTTAGCTGTGCTGAATAGTTTCCAGGCTATTCTTTTAAAACAGAAAACACCTGTCTTATCTACATTTGAGGATATTTGCTCTGGTATCTGTTGCCCTCACGCTGTCAGCTCTGGCTTACAGCAGTGGAGCGCTGCTCCGTGTGTTACCATGCAGATATTTCCTTCTAACTTTTGTTTTTTCCGTGTGTGTGTACATATTCATGGTCATTTTGGTTGGTAAGAATTTGCATCCAATATGCCACCTCTGTATCTCCCACTTTCTTTTTTATGGTTCCTGGTTGTCTGTTCACACATTCGTTTGGAGTGTTAATGGTTGCCAACCTTCTCGTGTCCATGTTTCTCAGGTAGAAATAATTTTGCGCTGAAGATGAGAATTTGTTTTATCCCAGGTCCTTCCGCAAGGCTTATCTTGATCTTCGAGCCTCTCACTTCAAGCTTACTGCACTGCCTCACGTGTGGTCTTTCTTTAGGGCGCCTCCAAAGCGATTTGGGCCACTGATCTGTGATTTAATTTCGACTCCGACAAGTCTTCCAATCGCAAGCACATAATTCCATTCGCGAACTCTAGCGCTGGCACCTGCAAATACCCCTTTCTAAATTCCGCGTACCACACCATGCTCATTGAGCCACACAATGCCTTGCACTCTGTGTCTTCGCCATTGCGCTGCTCCTTTTGTTCCTCTCACACTGCCTCGGCGGAAGCTTACGCTGGCCTAAGCGTTAATTGTGGGCCCATGTTCAGAAAACGACGTCCTATGGTAAATTCTTAGTATCCTGATGCTGAAAATTTTATTAGCGAAGCCGGATGACCAATTTCAAAGAGAATGTACGAACCAATAGCTTCGTGAAACCGGGCCCTAGCCTGTACGTGTTTGTCTTGCCACTGATACCCAGGTAGCGACGCAGAGGACACAAGTTCTTAATGTTCACCGACTATCGCCCACAGTTGACATACAAGATAAGAAGCTTTCTCGGGATTGCATAAGCACACAGCAAGCATCCTATCTGAGCGTCTCATCTTGTATGCCTACGGTTGTCGGTCATCGCCGAACACTGAGAGGCTAGGCATTGCATATACAAGCTTCCCCTATGGATAATCAAAATAAACAGCACTACGAGTTGATGTGAACAGGCTGAGGAAGACATAGACCAGCTCCTTCTACACTGTCAAAAATAAGATGCTTTGGGTAAAAAAAAAAACTTTTGTAAAAACTGCATGCTTTGGATAGACGGCCATCATCAGCAAAAATTTTGTGCCTATGGCCCAAGAAAAATTTTGACACCATCGCTGTGCGCACATCAGTTTGAAGGAATCATAAATATCGCGAATACACGAGGTTGGATAAAACCACTGCTCGCACTTTTAATGATTAACATGTGACCTTAGTGACATGTTTGGCTTGTTTTTCTGTTTATGTAGAGGTTGTATTTCGAGCTTGACAGTTGTATTTAGAGTACGGCAACTGAGAAACAACTTGCAGTTGCCCATTGTCTGCTGAATGAACCTCTTGACATTTCTGTGAAGTGAAAGCTTTGATTGCATTAAAGTACTCAGCCTAAGTGCGTGAGTGTTCATTCTATTTGTAGAGTTTGGTGAGTTTTCACTGCTCTGCGACGACCACCAGCCTTACCACTTCCTTATCTTCACACTGCTGGTGCGTTGCAGCCCCAATTTTTAACAAGAAACTGTTTTATGCCGGGGTCCACCACGGCTCCACTGACGTATTTCCGTCACGGATATGACGTTGTAAAATATAAAGACTAACAGTGGGCAAAGAAAAAAAAAACAGAAGAAAAAGCTCCGTCACCGGGAATTGTACTTACGACCCCTCGCTCCACAGCCCGAAACGATTCGGCCACGGACGACACGTTCTTCGCGATGCTAACGGCGAGCTATTTATATACACCATTTGCCGGTGGTGGTAGTCGGAGATCGTTGTTACAGCGTGTGTTCGTTATCACCAGCGCGACGGCGCGAAGCGCTCGAAGAGCGCGCTTTAAAAGTCGTCGCCGTTGCGACAAGCGCCCGCCTCTACAGGGCGTGGTCGCTCGTGCGTGCGCTTATCTCGTGATCGCGGTGGTTTGTACGTCTCGCGTTGAGAGCGCGAAGGTCACTTGGCTCACTGCAGCGGCCGCTTTTGCGAAAGGAGCGCGGTGCTCACGAAGAAATAAGTTACAAATGTGACAGTTAGTTGGCTCTCATCCTGTGTATGTTCGTTCCGTGCGTCCCTTCTGCTTGAGCAGCGCGTTGAAATTTTCCAGCTGCTTGCCGTTCTTCGCGTGACATTACAATTTGTTGCTGTAGCATTCATTCCTTCGCCCTTCGGGCGAAGGAATGCGCAACAAACGCTCAACTACGTCTGTGAAGACACGTTTCACTTTCGTGTTATACCGATTCCTGTGACAGAAGGATCAGCCATGTTTTTTACCAAAATTATCTGAACGATCCTTGCTACGTTCGAAGCTGTGAAATTATGCAACGGTCGAAGAAGCAGCAATATGAATAGGATCTGTTGTAGATTTGCGTTCTCAACATCGTATGTTAAGCGTAGCAATGTTGTGCTTGTAAAATTTAGCCGAGGCGGCTGCATGTGCGGCCTCTCAAAAGCGTTGGTGCGTCTGACGATTAAGAGGAGCGTAGACGGTGGACAGCCTACACCTGGCAGCGCAACCCTCTCTCGTGTTGGTGGCTGCAGAAAAGGCTGCGACACAGACGAATGTAGTGATTAGATGATTTGGCCTGCACATTATATTGCGACAAAACAATGAATGCTGCGTTATTACTCTCTACTGAGATGATTCACGGTCACTGACCAAGTCGGAAGAGATGATCTGACGTTTCGGAACCGCATACGGGTTCCTTGTTCACTAAGCAGGACTCGAAGTCGTTGCCAATTATACAGGCAGGACGTGATGCCTGTACCGTAGGACCGTAGGAGGACCATGAGGCGATGCGAAGCCGGAGCACCTCCACGATCGCGTTCCGTTGGCGTTCGTTGGGCATGCTATACTCGCGGACAACTTTTCTTGGCAATGAAGCGAAGGCTACAGAGCCACAATGCACGTATCCTAACGCTAATGAATGTAGTCCCACAATTGCGTCCGTATTTTCTGCGTGGGATATATAAAATACTCCTTCATTTTCTACATGTAGCTTTTTGAGGGGGAACGCAGTGCACACAAGCGAGATATTTGTATTTCTTTTAATTTATACGTTGTCACTTTGCGTTTTCACATGCGTAAAAACCGTGAATCTTCCGTGAATTCTGCCCAGTACATCATCACCGACGTGAGATCGGGCGCGTTTATACTAAAGGTTCGATGAGTTATGACGACTTGCAGCTCACTTTAATTTTACATGTACGCTGTGAATTTTCATTGTTTAGAAAACCATTGCTTTAGAAAACACCTTGCGTCTTTCGTTAAGCAGCTGGCGTCTTTTTCGTTTTGCTTTAGAAACATCCGGCGTTCTTTCGTTTTGTTTTTACAAAACATCTGGCGTCTTTCGTTGGTTTATTTCATCAATCAACGGCGTTTTGAACAAAATTTTTATTGTTTAATCACGCACAGGAGAAATCTCACCAGGCACTACCTTGGAGGTAAACAATGGCTGCTAATGGGAATGAGAGACAGAAGAAGTCGGCTTTTAGCTAACACTTACACTTCTACAGAGACAGAAGAATTCGGCTTTTAGTTAACGCGCACGCTGCGAATTTTTTATTGTTCAACAACGCACAGGAGAAATCTCCCACCGGCACCACCTTGGAGGTCAAAGGGTAAGACTTGTTACTCACTACTACGAGCACGACGAGGGACGAACGGGTGCCGCCTTAAGGAGCTTCGCCCCTAAAATCGCGGTGGGGCTACACGACGCGCGTTGCGCTTCCCTCTATTCAGGCTGTGGTATTCAATAAGTATTAAACATGCCGCGGAATGGATACCTTAGCTAAAGTTCTGCGTCCATTCAGCGACGCTCTTCTGGCTGTCCCAGCGCCTCCTCTGACTATGTTCTCACCGTTAACTACTACAGCTACCAAAATGGTTTGCTTAATCACTGATCATGGGCGTTAATCATCGGGATGGAGATGTACCACCAAGCGTAAACGTGGGTACGTACACGGTAAACGGCGCTATAGCTGCCAAACTCCAATATATATTGTGCGAGTTCTCTTATATCAATGTACAGTGAACATTCAACGACTTCTGTAAGGACACGCTTTACTTTCGTGTTATACCGATTCCTATGAAGGAGGGATCAACCATCGTTTTTTCTGTACTCCTCATATACACAGACATAGCGAGTCATCAACAAATTCTCGCTCTTTATTTCCGCGAACTGAGAATAGGAAAACTGCTTTACACGCAGGTGCCCCTATTGTACCCGTACTCGCGTTTTGTTTTTCGCATATATCTGAGCGGGGCGGCGTCAAGCACGCTGTACGCAGACATACTGCTAATGCAAGATTCCAACATTTACAGCAACTGTTATGTTATGCGACCTGCACGCAACATATGGTACGGTCTGTTTGTGGCAGTGGCTGGAATGTTACATTTTCTGGGTGATTCCACGTAAGATCGAACAAACGATGGCTGGTCGACCTCTTAAATTTATTTCAAAATTTTATATATTATTGCCTGATGAGTGGAAAGAAGAGATCCGCAGTTTCTTTTGCCGGCAAATTTTTTTGGAAGCACAGGAAATCAATAATGACGAAGAGGTGGAGTGGAGCGCTCATCGGCTCTGCTGTTTTGGCCAACTTTCGTTATGAATTGCACAAAATATAATAAAGTTAGGAAGCTGAAATTTCTTTTAACCAAATATATGCATGGTTTTGCTTATGCTCAGGTATTTTTAGTTTTTATGTGTAGTGTAGATGTTTTCATAAAAAAACCTGAAAATTGTCCCAGGAAACGTTATTTTCTTTACTTTGAAGGTCTTTATCTCAAAAAAGCCTTGTAGCAGAGCGACGAAAAGTTCGAATTATGTTCTTCGCATGCTTATCTACTAAACCGCCGAATCTTATATTTATACAGCTTTTCAGTGAAGAGATATGATCGGGCTAAGTTCAAGAAAACACCGAACAATGGTAATTTCTGACGACATATAAAAAAACCCACTTTTTATATTTCGTAAACTTTTCCCACTTATTCTCCTCCACATCAGCTTTCACAATGATTGAAAACATGTTGCATAATTTTGTTGCATTAATAGTTACGGCCCCTCCAATGAGACCCGTGGCAAGGATAGGCAATTCCGACTTCTTACCCAGCAAGTGTATAAATGCAGGCAGGATTGAATTTCTTTTTATTAAAAGGCCAGCAATACCAAAAAAGGTGTTGCCGGCACTGAAGACGTTAATTTTGAAATTATTTGGTCACTGCAGCGGCCACGACCTCGGGGCTACCGAGCAGGCGCGCGCGCACTCGAGATGCTCGTTGTAAGAGACGGCGGAGTCAGAGCTCATTTTCGCGTCCTCAGACCGATTGAGTTCGACACACACCTCTTGAACGCACGTGCACTGGAGCTTCGCTATTCTATCCGCCCTCTGTTCGCATCGCAGCTAGGCGCTGATAGCACGGCGGAGGTGGAAGCAAGATGAAAACTCTATAATGGAGCTATGAGCGCTGGCTTCACGCGCGCTGCTGCCAGAGAAACTGCGCTGCGCCAGTTGCGATCAGTGGAAAGCATGAACGTGGCGCTCCACTGGCAAAGCAAAATATGGAATGTCAAAGGAAAGAAAAGCAAAACTATCGGTAACCGGATGCGCTTGCCTATCTTAGATGTCGGCAGCAGACGGCCTGAACTGGCCGCGCGTTCGGTGCGCTGTTCACACTTCATTCGGCGCGGATAGTTCTTGTGCTTTGCTCTTACTCTACTCCTCCTGTGCGTCTCATGGCGAGAAAGTATAGCTCGAAATGAACGTATTGTGGAGACTACCTTTCGAAGCACAAGAAGCTTAAAGGAGTACTAACACGAATTTTTCAAAATTTCGGATTGTTGCTCTAAATAAAACTACTGGTGTCGAGAAACCTAAAACGACTATTGTTGTGCCTGGGAATGCGTCGTATATGTTTTCATCGACGCCACCTTAAAAAGACACTCTCGGTTTCGATATCGAGGGGGTAGCTTCTCAGTGTCGTTTCATAGCAATGTGACGTCACGGAGATACAGAAACTCGCGACGTACTAGCGGCAAATCCGTCATCTGCTCGTGGTGCATATAAACAACGATGAGTGAATTGTCGTACAGTGACCCTGACAGTGATTTCTACGATTTAGACTGCATGCAGGACGCAGAACTCGCAAACACGGGGGAACTGTCTTGACTCGTCGGGATAATGTCCTTGCAGTGGGGCTGGCTTGCAGATGCTCAGCGACGAAAATTTCAGTCAAGTTAAAATATTTTATATGTGTTCTCCGACTCCAGTGTGTGGAAGCGTTGACACTGCATACCAACGAAGCAAAAAATGTCCCTTCTGCGATGTCTCAAAATCGTGTCAGTACTCCTTTAATTATTGCAAAGAAGCCAAAACTTGGCAGCGTTACCGACCTAGATATAAATGCTTTGAAGGAACGTTTAACGCCCGAAGGATCAGTGACTGTCAGTGAGACGGAAGACTTATGCTACGCGTGCTTTTCCTACCACTACAATGAAAGATCTTCACGGAACGCACAGTTTAACGATGACATTCTTATGCCCCCTGAAAAATAAATCTACGTCATTAACAAGATCACTGCGACTACCAGTGCACGTGCGTTCAAGTCACCCGAGAGGTGTTGCTGTTTCGAACTCAATCGGTCTGAGGACGCGAAAACGAGCTCTCACTGCGCCGTCTCTTACAACGAGCATCTCGGGTGCGCGCGCGCCTGCTCGGTAGCCCCGCGCTCGTGACCGCTGCAGTGACCAAATAATTTCAAAATTAACGTCTTCAGTGCGGGCGACAGCTTTTTCTGTACCTGCTGGCCTTTTAATAAAAAGAAATTCAATCCTGCCTGCATTTTATGCACTTGCTGGGCAAGAAGTCGGAATTGCCAATCCTTGCTTAAGGGTCTCATTGGAGGGGATGTAACTATTAGTGCAACGACATTATGCAACATGTTTTTAATGATTGTGAAAGCTGATGTGGAAGAGAATAAGTGGACAAAGTTTAAGAAATACTAAAAATGGTTTTTTTAATTGTCGTCAGAAGTTTCCATTGTTCGGTGTTTTATTGAACTTAGCCCGATTATATCTCTTTATTGAAAAACTACATAAATATAATATTCGCCAGCTTGGTAGATAAGCATGCGAAGAACGTAATGCGGAATGTTTGTCGCTCTGCTACAAGGATTTTTGGAGATAAAGACCTTCAAAATAAAGAAAATAACGTTTCCTCGGCCAATTTTGAGGTTTTTCATAAAAACATCTACATTACACATAAAAACTAAAAGTACCTGAGCAGAAGCAAAAACATGCATATATTCAGTTAAAGAAATTTCAGCTACCGAACTTTAATATATTTTGTGCAATTCATAACGAAAGTTGGCCGAAACAGCAGAGCGGATGAGCGCTGCACTCCACCTCATCATTATTGATTTCCTGTGCTTCGAAAAAATTTAGGCGGCAAAGCAAATTGCGGAACTCTTCTTTCCACTCATCAGGCAATAATATATAAAATTTTGAAATAAATTTGAGAGGTCGACCAGCCATCGTTTGTTCGATCTTACGTGGAGTCATCCTACTCTAATTGCGTTGGTCTTAATCTACAGCTACAAAGTCTGGGAGACGTGCATGTCCCTATATTTCCGGCTCTAGCCATTAGTCCAAGGCAACCGCGGTTCTAAGGCTCCCCGGGAACTGCAGGGACATGGCCATATGCCAGGAACTTCACAACTCCTGTTATGATCGCGGTTACATTTCTTTGTTGGTCGTTTTGCAGAATGGCGAAGAGCAAGCGAAGACGCATGAACACACACACACACACACACACACACACACACACACACACACACACACACACACACACACACACACACACACACACACACACACACACACACACACACACACACACACACACACACACACACACACACACACACACACACACACACACACACACACACACACACACACACACACACACACACACACACACACACACACACACACACACACACACACACACACACACAATATGCATTGAAAACAGCAGTTGTGATTTTATAGATGTTCTTTTACTACTGAAGCACGTGAAGTAGACGCACCTCTTACGGTTATGGTCTTTGGGTATGACATTTCTAAAATGCCAGTTCCCAAAGAGGGTTTAAAGGTGTGTAAGCGTGCCGCCCAACGCGCTCACAAGGAAAGATTGCGATTTTCTGTCAGGGCCCACAGGTGAGTAGGATTGTTGACTCATAACTCCTTGTGATTTCTCCGTAATTATGCTGTTAGATTACGTTATGCATAGAAGTAACATGGCGATCGCACAAGTAAGTGGTTGGAATTAGCGCTTCTGTACGCGTGTATGTTCAGTGGTGTGTGTGTTTGTGTTTTTTTGTCCATGTTTTCTTGTGCATTACCGTTCTTAAAAGAGATTACCAACTTGTCCAGAGAGCCACCACATCATTGATCGTGGTCTTTGGTATCGCTAATGTAGCATAGCTAGACAACAATTAGCGCGCACGTGTGATTGAAATGCAATGAATAAAAAGTTGGCCGCGTATCTGCCTGCTTCGCTGCAAATGTCGTCTAAAGACGATAGAAGAGGCGCTGCGTGAGATATGGACGCCATCTGGAAGTACGTCGGGAAACATCAGTGCTGTGTTGCGGGCTGGTAGTCCCGGCCCAGCAGCAGGCGAAGCCACACACATGTGCCAACACATGTGTGTGTTGGCACTTTTCTTCTTTTCACCTTTCGGTTTTTACTTCCTGGTTTCTTCTTCTTTCTTTTTTCTTTTCTTGCTTTCCCTGTGTGTATATGTACATGCGTCCCAATCCAATAATCTTTAGTTCAAAGAATGCGCTGTGTCCTTGTCCTCTCACTCGTCTGTTGCCTGTTTTTTGCACTGAACTACGTTATGACTGACTCGTTTTAACTCGCCCAACAAGCAACGTTGCTGAGTACTCTCCACACACTCTTTTATTTACACGTCGCCTGGGTAAAAGGAATGCCAGCGCGGCGCCCCATGGCATTCATTCGTACAGTGCAATACAGAACCGAAACCGAAACACAACAATGGCCTCGTGCAGAGGGCACGGAGGAAGTAAAGTTTAACGCGCTGTCGCATTTTCAGCGCAGCTTAAGAAACTAGGGTCTTTAGAATTACGTATGTATGCATTTTCTATTAAAGGAACACACCACCTAATAATTGCCTAGTGATGTTGCGCCTCAGATATGCGTAATGTTTGCTTTTTGATCAACAACGTACACAAGTATGAACATAGTCAGCCGTTCAAGATGGCTGGCCCTTGGGCAAGTGGTTCAACTTTGGCCGGGTGGCTGAATCGAGGGACGTGCCGACAAACAGAAGGACAGAATGACAGACCAAATTTTCTCCGTTTAAGTATCCCCAGAAAGACTATCGTCTTTAATAAGTTTCCTTCCGTACTGCATAGGAGGCGCTACTTGACACCTAGCTATGCTACAGCCTTGTAGTAGTAGTAGTAGTAGTAGTATCTTTATTTCTTGTTATACAAGAAAAAGGAACAGAGGCAAAAGGCATTTTATACGCCTGACAAGGGCCTCTGTACCCGAAGTTCGCAGCACATGCACAATAGAACAAAAAAGAAGTTTTGACACATCATAAAAAACCACATGAGCGCTAACAAAGTACTGAAATCAACACAACCAACACATGACACGCTTAAGACACTGCAGATACGCAAGTCTTACACAGATAAATAAATAAATAAATAAATAAATAAATAAATAAAACAAGAACAGAAAATTCGATGCATCGTGTAACCACATGAACAATAATAATAATAGAAAAAGAGCCGCCACCTGCGAGCCGCCACCTGCTAACGGTCAAACAGTGTGTGTTTTACTATCTCATGTTCTGGTAGCGTTTGGTTACTTACCATGAATGATGCCGAAGAAGACAACGATGAAGTGGGTGCTTTGCGCAAAGTAGCACAGGCTCACAGCGATGCCCGTGAAGAAGGAACAGACGAGCAGCACTTTCCTGCAGGAGAAGCGAGAGCACAGCACGCCAGTCAGGGGACCTGCACGAGACGGGTGCACGTCAATGGTGACCAGAGAGGAGGGTCACTTGCTGAGTTAGTAAAGTAATTTAACGTCACAAAAACTGCCTAACGAGTTTTTGTGACGTTACCACCAAAAGACAAGAAGCAAGCCGTGGGACTATAGTCTCCAGAAAATGAGTTTCCACAGCGTTACTAATAATAATATCTGGGGCTTAACGTCCCAAAACCACGATATGATTATGAGGGACGCCGTGGTGGAGGGCTCCGGAAATTTCGACCACCTGGGGTTCTTTAACGTGCACCTAAATATAAGTGCACGGGCCTCAAACATTTTCGCCTCCATCGAAAATGAAGCCGCCGCGGCCGGGATTCGATCCCGCGACCTTCGGGTCAGCAGTCGAGTGCCATAACCACTAGCCCACCGCGGCGGGGCGTCGCAGCGTTAGAGTTCGGGCGACTTCCTAACTGTCCATTAGAAGACACAGCTGCACAATGGACAAACACACAAGAGAGAATAGGCACCGCCTGCTTCTTATCGTATGCATATCACTGTGCGCAATACGATTTCAGCACGCAAAAACCTAGGAGATCATGTATGAAATGTCAGGAGCACATAGTTAATGCAAATTGGATGCAATTAACAAGTTTGACAAACATAAGATAAAAAACGAAAATTAGAAATATACTGAAAAGGCTGTTGGGAATGAGCATACCACCTGCTAAGGGTGAAGACATCACACCGGCTTTTGAAATAGCAAACGTTTATTTCTTTATATCTCTACCTGTAAAAGAGCAAAATTACAGAATATACTGTAAGCCAATAAACGTGTAGTTCAAAAAAAAACGTTAAAAGGACGTTGAACCATCATTTCCTAATTAAAAGAATACTTTAAAACACGCGCAGCACCTTGCTGAAATAAAGCAATGATGAAAAACGGATAAAAAAGATAAAAAAGGCAACAACAGATATTATGAGGTGAATACAATTTTCGTTCAACGTTCGCCATTCCGAGAGAGCGGCGTTCCACCAACAGCGTTCGTTGCCTTTATTCCTATTGTGGAATAATTTACAGCGCTACACAGATCACGTACTGTAGAAGATACAGACACAAGCGCTGAATTCAGAACTAAATTTATTTTTTTTTGAGACAGAAAGAAACATATCTACATGACAATGCGTTAACGAAAGTGTGCACATGTGTTACACAACCAAATGTAACATGTCTCGGTTGCCAGATAATCGTATTATTCACCTAACGGCACGAATGAACGATGACTTTACAACTGTTGCTTTATCTTATGTAAAACACATCAGCAATATCTGATGTACGTTGATAAACATGTCTGTATTTTGCAGTTTTTGTTTTGAGAATGGGCGCACAATCACACGATCTGCAATGGCTGGACAAGAGAGACAAAACAGCACCTGAAAGAGACAACTCGTGCTCTCGTTGACGTATGTTTAGGCAGCGCCCCGTTTGGTCTATGCATTCGTTGCCGCATGAATTGAAATGATGCATACCAGGCCACTTTCGCAAGGTACGTATTTCCGCTTTGTTTGCGAACTCTGCATGAAGTTCGAAACTAAAAAAGGTCACTGGGTTATTCACAGGTGCGCCTTCATTCCGCAAAATGCGTTTTCTCATCAAGCCGTAGATGTGGTTCCGGGTTCTAGTAATGTTCACTGCAATCATGCGCTCAGTTCTGCGGAAACAGGAATTTGAATCAAACAGCACTGTCAGTGATAGCGAAATGCAACGATGATGTTGATATATGTAGTTTATTGGCGCAAGGGCCATTTAATGGCCAAAGAGCACCAGGATACGATAGCCAATGTGAACAATAGTTATGTTAAGTTGCTGTATAGGGGCCTAAATTACGCGCGCTAAAGGCGGGTAAAACATATAAGTATTAAAATTCTGAGAGTGAATTGAAATGTGTGTACAGAGATTGCATGGCAAGTGGTCGTGATAACAAAGATATGGAGATTAGGCATGCGCACGAATTCCTTGTCCGCGCCCTTGGGTCCAAGGGCAGCGAGGCAGGTGTTTTTTTTTTAAATGTAGCTGCCGCAGCAGCAACCTCTATACAGAAGTTGTGCTACGGGTTGCCTGAAAATATGACGTGAAACCTATGTACTTCTTTTGAAAACGCGAACAGGGATTCGTATTTAAAAAGTGGCCCCGCCACGGTGGTCTAGTGGTCATGGCGCTCGGCTGCTGACCCGAAGGTCGCGGGATCGAATCCCGGCCGCGGCGGCTGCATTTTCGGTGGAGGCGAAAATGTCTGAGGCCCGTGTACTTAGATTTAGGTGCACGTTAAAGAACCCCAGGTGGTCGAAATTGCCGGAGTCCTCCACTACGGCGTCTCTCATAATCATATCTTGGTTTTGGGACGTTAAACCCCAGATATTATTATTATTATTAGTACTTAAAAAGTGGTTCCCTAACTATGAACATCGATGGGTGCAGTGGTATATGCTGACGGTAGGGTAACAGAACATGTTTTCGTCTAATAGCGTCCGATTCATTGCATTGTAAGCGAAACGTAACAAAGTACTTGGAATAAATGATCGCTGATCCAAAAATTGTGGGCCCATATGTTGTCCTGATGCTGTATTTAAGGCTTCTGCTGCTGTGGAGCATTACAAACATGATGCGCATATACTGTATACCATGAATATCATCCATTTAGCTTATGGGCACAGTTTAAGCCCTCTATGTATCATGTACTTTTGGCCCTTTTGAGGTACTGTTTTTTCACAAAAAAATCCACAGAATACATATATCATTTTCTTTGAAATTATCCGCTCTTTTAACTGTACGAGAGTTCTTAAAATCTAGCTAACAATGCAATTCTGGTGAATTGGGTACCGCTAGGACCAAAATTTTGAGTTAACTTGCAGTTTGAAAATTTGTAACACAAGAACTCTAAAGTGCGTAACTTGAGTTCTGGTGGAACAGTTGTATGTATTTATGCACTATAAAACAAAAAAAGAATCAACTGGTCATCTTGGAACACAAGGGAAATAATGGCACCTAAGTAATACAAAATATCGTTTGAGATAATCGAGTTTAAAGTTAGAAAACAGCTGAAAAGCGAACATACCTTGCCACAAGCACCGTTCAACTATTTTATTTAGTAGCTACAAGCTTGATAATCATCGCCAAAGTGAGTTTCTCACTTTCAAGGCTGTCGACTTGCTTGCCTTGCATCTTTTGTGAGCGGTCGCGCAGCTGTATTCACAATATATCGTCGATTGTGGTCAACTTTCCCCAGAAACATGACTGTATTTCGGCCAGGGTTCAATCCTAATGATTTCAGAATTTCGGCTCATGCGATATTGCCATCAAGAAACAAAAAAAAAACAGCATCCAATGTTGCAGTCCTTAAGTTTCTAAAGTTTAAACAATCACAGCAAAGACTCTGCGACGCGATTCCCATTAGCTCAACACTTGCACCGCGCAGTTTGCATGCGTAATTCTGTCTAATTGCATCACAAATAACCCTTTCAGTCACGAATTATGATGCACTGTCTGCAAATGCATCAAATTTGCATGACATCATTGCAAGGCACTCAGTATTACATTCCAAGAAATAAAATGAAGGGATGTGTTGTTTTGTGTGAGTTACATTAATTAATTTTAATTAGCGTATAATTAAATACCTAATTATTCTGCAATCAGTAAGCTTATATCCTTGCATAAAAGGAATCAACTATTAGGCCCAAAGTGCATGCACAGTTTGTTTTTTGGTTGTATGCTTTTCGAGCGAAAAAAAAAATACTCTTGACGTCGGTCCTGGAACGTCGCACGTCGACCGATCGTCGAACGTGGTAGTGTCTATAGCAAAGTGGTCATCTGCAGCAATAAGCAGCTTAATGAAGTTAAATAACCGCTAGTTGTCCACTCAGAAAGCCTGCGCGAATGTGCACACTAAGTTTCAGGCCATTTGAAGAAACACGCGTTGCGTGATGCGTCTCCGAAGATGGTGTGTACAATTGTACACGCCGTGACTGAAAGGGGTAATATTCATGTCCATGAGAGCGTACCCGTTGTGACCCTGCACGCAATTAGCCTCCAAGGACGTTGAAAAGGCTGAGAGATTTGACGAATGAAGAGCCTGCTGGTTCAGCGTACAGCACCTCAGTACCAGCACTTCTTTTAGTCTCCGTCGCCACCTGTCGTCTATTAGCTTCAACATCCGGTGTAAGACTCTCTGTCTACGTCGCTGAATACAATAGCTAATAAATGCGACCGATCCGAAATTTCAACCTCAGAGGCGTTTTTTCTTTTTTTTTTGAGCGTCGGTGAAGCGATACAAGCGCAGCTGCTGCGGCAATCTTGTCGGTGGGGCGCGGCTTATATTGATGTTTGAAGGGCTGCCGGCACAAAGTGCGCTAACGAAAGCATGCCTGTGTAGATTTGTAAGCCCACTCCAACCACCTACTTCAAGTTCACCACTTTGGAATTGTGAAAGAGGCAGATGAACAACCACTGCTAATAATAATATCTGGGGTTTTACGTGCTAAACAGCGATACGATTATGAAAGACGCCGTAGTTGAGGGCTCCGGAAATTTCAACCATCTGGTGTTCTTTAACGTGCACTGACATCGCACAGTACGCGGGCCTCTAGCATTTCCCGTACATCGAGATGCGACCGCCGCTGCAAGGATCGCGCCCGCGACTTTCGGGTCAGCAGCTGAACAACCACTCCTCCGACCTGTCCTGCCCCTCCTCTCATTCAATCAGGATATAGGTTTAAAACTGCTCGTTGCCGTCTCCGTCATCCTTCCTCCTGAAGAAACACAGAGTTGCTTCTAAACGCAAGGAAAATGGACCAACTTTAATGGTTAAAGCCATTTGCAAGACATACTTGTCGACTAGCACATGCCTGTGTCAGCTGGTGTCGATGAACTGTCGCCTAGGTATTCGACGAACTGGCATTGTGTGCTCACTTTCTGTAGACATGAACAACGGCTGGCTAACGCTGGATAGCCCTTGCAAATCAACTTCCGGTTGGTTTGGCTATGGAGTGTGTTTCTGAGTTAGTATTGACTACCTGTGACCAATTTTGGTTTGTGCTGGCTAAGGCTGGCTGAAATCGTGTAGTGTTGGCTATCTCCTACTAGAGCTGTTGGAAATATCGCATGCCTATCGTGACTGTGACACCTATAGTCGGGCATCGCTCTACCCCGCAGGAATGCCCAAATGAACGTTGGTACGATAGGCACGTCCGCTTTCTTGAGCGTTGATTTCTACCCGGTGTAGCCGACATGCGCGCTCGACGTGATTCCGGAGATGTCACTTCGGAATATAAGATCCTTACGCGTCGCAGTGTAGTCGATGTCCCTGGGAAGCTCTCGTAGCCTCCAGAACTACTCCGCACTAAGACGTCGACTCACCTTGTAACAACAGGTTTATATAATTTTAAACACTGTGGAACAATCACCTTCTCGCTGATTGCTTCGCATAATATTGACTCCTACAGGGCCTGGGAACTGCAGGGACGGTTTTGCTGTTTTAACAGTGGGTTAACATTACTTAACATTAAAGACTAGCGAACGTTAGCCTAGAGCAAGCCAGCATTAGCCACCAGCCAGCCAACGCTAGCCAACAATGCAAGCAGAAGAGTAGATACGGTAGCTTCTTACCGATGGCCTGAAAAGTCATAGCGATCGCAATTATGGTCGACATTATCGTAGACATCACGGACATGAATATACCCTGCTATTCGGAAGATGCGCAAGGGGACACTTTTCTCCAAATTGGCACACGCGCATGCTCCGGAGCCCTTCGCGAGGACAACCTTGGTTGAAACGACGCTTCACGTTGAATGCGACATACCACGGAATAACGTCCCTAGAGTAGATCCGAAAGGCAATACGGTCTCAGGCCGGCCGGAACACTCGCCATGTGTACCTTACCTGCCAGAGGCAGCACGCTTCCACTAAGCGTGACGGGCCAAGACGCCTGCTCCCTGGTGACGCCAAAGGATTCGACGACGCCATAGAAGAATACACCGCTCACGCTTATTGTTGACAAGGCGAGGAAGAGGAGTGCACCGCAGAACGCGGCAGTGATCCAGCTTTGTCGGGAGTCCAGCCCGAAGACGGGGTCTTTCTTGAGCTGCTCTTCCGTCGGCATCGTTGGTAGTTGTGTTGAGTGCAACGCAGACGCTGCACACGGTGACAGGGGAAAGCCGCAGCTGCACTCGCTTGCAGACAGACATGTGCTTGCTGACGACCGAGCGTTGGCCTTTCTGCGCCTACGTAGAAATCGGTTGTCAGTGTCTTTTATGCTTGTTCGTCTACCACAATTCTCCTAAAGAGGGTAAACAGTTCACTCTCGCGGAGCGATAACGTTGTTGAGAGATAAAGTCATCCGCCGTGTCGCCTAAGGCGCGCAGGTTCGAGTGCGTGCACGTCTTTATGGCCCATTGCTGTGTGTAGGTGGCGCAGTTGATGCCAAGGCATAAAATATTTAGAGGTAGTATATACGGAGGTTAGAGAACAATTAGGGCACCAGGTGGCGAAACGCGGCGGTATTCACACTCCTGTTTCATGCACAAGTGTAATTTTCAAGCGCGACACTACGTTCGCATGGGAGATTGTAGAAGCATTTCTAATTATAAAAAGAGCCAACCTTCGCTGACCTACGGGATAGCGAATACAATTTGTTTCGAAAATCTGGCGTCGTACTTCAGTGGTTTTTCCTTGTACGCATATTTATTGTAATAAACTCAGCTTGCAGCGCTGGCATTGTCAGCTCTACTCATGTGTCGTCGTTCATCAGCGCCGTGTAGTTACTCCATCTTGTCTTACAAACTTGCCCAAGTCTCAATGCTTCTAATACTTACAGGTTTCTTGGAGAGGCAATTCACTTCTAGGCAACGTAATGTGGGCTGGCATTGTAAATAATAATAATAATATTATTGCTACGTTTCCCTGAAGAGCATTATGACTATTTCAAAACTTGGTTTGTGTGCGTGAAATTTTTTATAGGCGTTGGGGACCGCCGTAAAGAAAATCCATTGTGTTTTAAGGTAAACTTATTCTAGAGAGTTATTTACGCCCAAATTTCCTGAAGCAGAAATCTTTCGGTAAGCTTCGAAACTAGCAATAAATGTATTTGATGTATCGCTGAGAGGAAATTAGATGCAATAAAAAAAAACACACGTCGAACTTAGCAAGTTTTCTTTCTATCGCAGACAGGAGCTTTTGAAAGGTCTCTTAGGCGGCTCGGCTTATTGCCGTTATATCAAATCACGCTAACGAAGCGCCAGTAGAAAAAAACGGTAGATAACACGGGACCGGGAAAGCGTTAAAATATTCGCAATATTCCTTAATAATGATCATGCTCAGGGAGCTTTATTTCATTAAGAGTGTTGAAACATTCCCGTGTTTACCAGTGCACAAATAGGCAATCTATTAAAACAGAATTATCACGTGCTAATTACGAGTTCCAAGAAAAAAAAACAGTGCAGCTTCGCACTAGGGGTGCCAAGCCTGAAGGTAGTGCAGAGCTGGATAACCTTCTTTGTTTCTCTTCGGTTTTCTCTGTCCTCCTCTCTAACATTTCTTTTTCTCTATTACCATTTTCTGTGTCTTTTTTATTTCTTTATTTCTATTTATTTCTTCCTCTCTTTATAGATTTCTTTCTCTTTCTTGCTCTTTCTATTTTCTTACTATTTTCTCCCTTTCTTTCTGTCTCTTTCTATTTCTCGGTTGTTTCCTCTTTTTTTTTCTATCTTTATACGTGGTTTTGTCGGGCCCCTAAAGTGCTCCGCAATTATCGTCATGAAGGCGCTCGAAGAACAAGGGGAAGACAACTTCTCCTTGGCTTGAGCGCGCGCTCAACATGCTACAGATGGCTATGCTATTCGTGGTGTCCGCGTTACGCTAAGCTACGACAGCACACGATGACAGCATATGACAGGCCGGGCCCCTAAAGTGCTCCGCACTTAAAACATTTCACTGACGCGTATTACTACATCCACGTCATTTCTCTTCATGTAAAACGGTTTAACGAATTCACATTCTTTTTGTTGTGGCTCTTACAAATTACGCTGGGTTCATTGTTGCGTATAGGCAACACATGCATCCTTCGAGGAGCCCTGGAATAATGAGTGGCTTTTTTTGTATTTGTTAACCAAAGGCTCAATATAATCTTTAAAACAATGTCCAGCTTGCCAGTGGCAGTCGTTGACGCGTGTAAATGCCATATATGCGACCTTCGTTATAAGTTAAGTATGAGGTAGTGGGTACTCTCATCCGTCACTGCGGGATCCTTTCCCTTATCTTTGCGAGAGCACGGGCACATTGTGGTTATTACATAGCAAAAGTTTTGCGTTTCGTAAAATACCCAAGTTAAAAAGAAGTGTCCCAGTTAGAAAATATCAGCTTTAGTGGAAAACAAAAGAAGTGTCAGCCATTCTAGGAAACCACAGTACGATGAAGTTCAACCTACTACTTTTTGTATAGAGACTTTTTTCGGCGTCAAGAGGCCCTTCAAATATCCAGCGACAAACACTTGTTCTCTGATAGATTGCGCACCACTGTTCAGGTGCTCTGAAAGATGAACCGCACATAGCGAAACGACCGTGTTTATCTTAGCGCGCACATTTATACTTATAAAGGTTATGAACTGCAGCATTGAAATCTGTTCGCCGGCGCCAATCACGCAGCGAATTCCCATGTGACTGCGCTGTATTCATTGAAAGAGCAGCAGTAAACGAGCTGTACACTTTGCTCACAGCTGGCGACTTTGAGAGCATTGATATGCCTGCGTGCAAGCGGGAAAATATCGTGCGTTGGTTTTCATCAAAATCTTTCATCCCGTCCAACGCAATAAAAGTAAAGTTTTCATTACGAAGGATCAAGCAGCTTAATTTGGTGTTCCCAAGAATTCTGAACCTCACCGTCAAAACGTTCCCCCGATGTTACTATTTGTGAAGGTGAAATATTATTCTGGGATAAATATATATCTTAAGTTAAACTGAACAACTGAAGGGCCAGTTATAGCGTTCTGACGAATAAGTTTGTGCTTTATATTCTTGCTTACAATAAAAAAAAACTTGCGGAGCTTTTCTTAAAATATTTATCCGAAATATTAGGAATAGATACAAATAAAAAAAATCAGGGTAGAAGTAATTGAACGTATCTGATGTTCACATTTAATGCTAACATTTAACACGCTAGGTGTACATCAATGCAGGCCAGCAGGACATTCCGAAATAATGTTTCTCCATGCTCGCCACAGTGAGGCTCACAGGGTCACCACGCTGATGTGCTGATGTACGCTAAAAACAAATTGTGCCATAAAGTTTTACAGATGTGTTAACTGGCGGAGCAACTTCTTGTCGCACGCACGACTATATCTCAGAGTGTTCGACAGCATATATGTCCTTCTTTCCCCTCCCCACGTGTAGGGTAGTCAACCAAGCACATGCTTGGTTAACCAACCTATCTTTCTCCTTCACTTCTATCTCTATTCCAAAGTAAGTATACTGAATGAGCCTTTTGCGATTCGCCTCTGCACGGCTGTACTGCGTTTATAAAACCGTCGCTAAACGCAGCGAAAAACGCAGGGATAACAGTAAGATCGCGACGGTCAGTTTTGTCAATGTTCGTACGCCGTCATTTAGGTTAGAAAGAAGACAATACAGCTGTAGCCCGAAATGGTAAGTCGTGGTCACGTTAATGTACTCGAAGCGACAGAGACGCCCCCATAGTCAACGGATGATACGGATGAAGCACTTGTGTGCTGCGAAAGCGTAGTATCCTCTACCAAAAGGTGGCCACGAAAATATGTTATGCGCAGTGTTGAGTGTGACATGAAAACTGCTCCAAAACCTCCCTCCCCAGTTAGCCATATGATGTATTAATGCAGCCGTTCTTTTGTTTTTTTTTCATAATGCGTATTTCCACAATAATGCTCTTACTTTCAACGACACTGTTGCGCTGGTATTTCTTGCAGCACCAATTCGCTCTCATCGGCTTCATCATCTCCATATAATTAGTATACCACAAGTTCGAAAGATTGCAGGCTAACAGTAATTGGCTTCCAGTGTTACAAGAGACTGGAATCACGTATCGCAGCCGAGAGAGATTATCAGAGTGCTTCTGAAAATGCGAACTTGAGGCTGTTGCGGACAGCAGGAAAAAAAAAAAGAAGGAGAAATTCTGCACGCTGTTCATTTAACATATATAGTATATTCTTCATTTTTATTTAGTATGCACCAGATTTAGTGAAACGAGACTGGACATAGGGCTTGTTCAAATTCATACTTAAACGGCAGCGCACCCACAAACTGAAAAAGAAGTACCGCGAATACAATGAGTAGTAGTAGAGGACACTACTACTACTACTACAATGCGCTGTAATTGAGTGGTACTTCTACTGTTGTGTATGTGCGTGGGCGCTGCCATTTAAGTAAAGGGTAGAGTCACTTGAAAATTTCAGAGTACCGCAGAGGTAGGCTGCACGCGGGCAACATTGAGCGGCGGCGGCCATTTCGCTTCCGGACCGTCCGGCGCGTTGGTAGCGTGTGTTGAGAAGTAACCGATCTTTTCGCCTCGATGCCGTGTATACGCTCGGCGTAACGGCAATATGTGTGTGTGTGTTTCTTCAAAAGGATATCAGAAGTGATTCGAGTCATCGACAGTCTGAATTGACTGCGCGGTAAGCGTTGTAGTTAATGAAACGTGCGGCGAATGTTGCCATGTGCTCATGAACTCTCTTCGTGGCTTCATTGGTCTCTCTTCGTTTCACGGCCGGGTGTGTTCGCAAGGTCCGGAACTGTAGACAGTTGCATTAGCGTAATGACCGTGCGAGATGCCATTTACTTCGACACTTGGTGAATGTTGACTGTATGCGCTAGCTTTGCAGTCGGTGTTCAGGTTCACTTCATAGCGCATTCGAGAACATTAGAGAGTTTTAGCATGTTACGGAAATACGGTACGCAAATACGGTAAGGCAGTACGATAGCATTCCTCCTTTCCCGCAAGTTGTGCTTTTGCCGCTCCCCGTTACAGTGACAATGCGTACTCCAAACGACAGGTGTCTCGTTAACAATGCCTACGTAGGCTGACGGGCAACAATGAGGCGTGACAACCCCACAATAATTTTTGAAAAAGCTTTTGTGGTGTTGGGGTGCCTTTACTTGCAGAAGGTCGACGACCTGGAAAGGAGAAGCGCTACCGTCATGCGGTAGCGTATTTGCGTACCGTATTTCCGTAACTAGCTAAAACTCTCTATTGTCGAACATCGAGAACATTCAGCATTGCGTCCTTCGACTGATCGCTGACGCATACCTTACTTGCGCACCACGCTTGCTGTTCAGCTGGGTGTTATCTAATAGAAGGTGTGTGTGTACGGTAAGTGGAAGTTGTGCGTGAAGTATTTGTCTCGGTTCGGAACGCCAGCAGCCGAACGCATGGGTGAATCGGCGTGCGGTAGGTAAGGTGCATCTTATTTTGCGAATACGTTGTCATTTCCTAACAGATACGTAGAAAATAGGCCATCAAAAATGATTGACGTCACTACTCAGTTGTTTCATTTCCTATTTTTTGTCTCCTTAATATTCCCAACGTTGCAGTGCATTTGCAAATATTTTGCAGTGTTCCGACAAAGTTTTTTTTTTTTTTGGCGTTGCCAGCGCGTAAACGGCTGGGGTTCGGTTTCTGCACTGCTTTTAATCTCAACTTCTTTTTCTTCGTAATGCACTCTTGTTAAAACTTCCTCGGTGCAGTGCTTTATGTTATTTTGATCACAAATAGCACACCCCGAAAATCTTTAACGCGCATGCTACTGCAACACAGTATGTATATAGATCTAGGGCTCGCATGAAATCGATTCCCTCAATGCGTGAGAGGTTATGCCAATTTTTTTTTGCTGTGACCATTTCTCACCCACTAAACAGTATTGTAAAGGTACGCTAGGCCCAATGCAGCATTAGCAACATTCTTTTTTGAAAAAAAATAAAATACGCTTAATAACATTGCCTTATACCAAGCTTATCAACAGAGTTCCACGCTTCAGTTTTGCGCAGTGGCAAATGATCATGCGATAATTGCCTTCAAGGTATACAGTAAACAGTTATTATTTCAATAAGTCTTCGATTTCGCTGTCGTGCGTGACACGCTTATAACTCGAAATGCATGCACAATCTATTCAGCAGATCGAGATACAAACAGCCGAGCAAATAGAAAGGTATGTATGTAGTTTTCAATAGCGCTGAACATGGCGAACCGAAAAGATGAAGTATCCTGTTGCATGAGAGATTTTCCAGCAAAGTTTGTGTAGTTCACTGCAGAAAGGAGCGTTCTTCGAGGAGGGCGAATTCATTCCGCGGCCAACTGTGCAGCCACGTACAACGACGCTCTTTGACGTTAATGTTTCCCACACGGAATGCAAAAATATACGAAATTCCCGGAGTAGCTCACCAGCAACGTTCGGTTACTGGTGAGCTAATCTCTGGCATCTGCAAGACGCGTAAAAAAAAAGCGACGAAGTACTTCTAGGGACCGTGGTACTGCTAAATGTCCGGCCGCGCTCTGCATTCAACGCGCCTGCACCCAAAGCGCTTGGAAGGGATATGGCGGCGAGAGGTCACGTGATGCGAGTAAGCCAATCGCGTCGCCGGCGGCGCGCGGAAAACAGATGCGATACTCTGAAATTTTTCTAGTGACTCTAGTGAAGGGGTGATTCTTTTTGAGCGGATGTATCTCATGGGGTGTAGTTTTGTTACAAATTATCCGATTTTAATGAGGTTTGCGGCCAAAAATTCAGGAAGGATGAAAATTTATTGGCCCGCCTCGTGTTTTTGATGTCAGTGGGGGCCGACGATTCCTGGAGTGACCGATGTCGCAGCTGTAAGCTGCCTCGAAAATGACCGCAAAGAGGCATCTCACAGGGCAAGGAATTACGTGTGCAGCTACGCAAACGTTTTGTGACAGGCGCGTGGCATTTTACAAGGTACCACACCATGCGAATTAAGTAACGAGTGCGTGCTTTAAAGCTGACCACCCATTCCAAAGGGTGCAGCTATAATGACCACCTTCGTTACCGTCACCATGCCCACAGCACCAATAACGTGGGCAGCTACGAAGGTGCATATATTGTCTTAGACTGACGTAGTAAAACTACAAATGCCAAGAGGTGTGAACTGTGAAATTCGTGGGAACTGCAAAGCTGTCTAGCATACAACACAGGTGTGCGACACAACCCGTCATCACCGATAGAAGAAGCATCGCCAACAGTGGCATTCTATCTCGTGAATAGTCATGTGTGCAGCTATCTAAGTACACACATGGCATTTGCGTAGCTTTCTATTCGATGTCACGCCAGGTCTACTTCCTAACGCGGGCGCACGTGAAAGCTGCCCACCATTTAGGGACAGTTGCGCCCCAGTTTGTTATTATTCGCGGCAACAGCAGCACCGAGAGAGGCCTACTATCGCCTGAGAAGTCACATACGCAACTACGTAGTTGCAAACATTCCATGGCAGATGCATAGTAGAGCATCATATGTTAAGCCACGTGAACTGCGTAACGAGTGAGTGACTTTAAGCTGCCCGGCCATGACACAAGATTCGGCGATGTTTTTGTCACAGTAATCAGTAGCAGCATCAGCATCATCACCTTCCATTTGCCTAGTGGAACTCCATGTGTGAGGCCATATGAATTACGTCATGGTTGGGCGCTATAGAGCTGGCCTACCGATAAGAAGGGCTGTGCGACAATTCATCATTAGCGCTCTGCTGACCATTGTTTTGTATGGCGCCGGTGCATTCGTAGCCTCAGCAGCAGCGAACCATTGCTTGCCACCATCTCGCTATGGTCCTATGCAAACTTGGCTTATAAACAACAAAGTGCTAAACTGCATAGCCTTAGCGAAGTACTTTTCGCGTCAAAAAGCACACCCGAGAGCATTTTGATAAATGTGTGCAGAATATGAAACTAGCAGTTTCCGTGCTCTTTACGTGCAGTAAACGTCGTAAAAGAATTTTTGGCAGATACTTAGATAGCCGCTGCACCAGCTTTCGCTATAACTGTGTGCGTCCCGCGTAGGTCTGCAGTCTTTCTTTGTCTTACTATGTACACCCTGCTCTGTGTAATGTAATTACACCCTAGAGGTGATACAAACAAACAAACAAACAAACAAACAAACAAACAAACAAACAAATAAATAAATAAATAAATAAATAAATAAATAAATAAATAAATAAATAAATAAATAAATAAATAAATAAATGAGTTCATTTTGCATAGACGGCCTCAATAAAGCGACTAAAAAGTTTAGGCATCTGGAACGAGTACCGCGAACTAAACCAAAGAATACTATAAACTATTTAGGTAAACAACCACATTCTTCGAATGGGTGCTCCTACACCAACTAACTCTCAGGCAGTGGACCAGTAAAAGCCTGGCCATACGAGCTCCTCGCCATTAAAGCTAAGCGAATACGGAATCTGTAATTCGTCAAAAAATACAAATCACATACCCCTCAACGCAATCAACCGACGGAGGCTAAGCGTTGGCGTTCAAGGCAAATAAAGTGTCCTGTTATTATTAAAGTCATGCGTGCCTAATGGGCAGCGTTATTACATGTCAGAATCTTCTTGCTACAAGCCATCGCGACTCGTTTTCGGTATAAAAGACCTCGCTGTAGCAGAGCACAAGTGCAAGCAGTGTCAAAGTAAAACGTATCGTACGCCTCTGGTGCCATCTACAACGCGGTGCGGTCCACCACCTCATGTTTCGTCGTGCAAAAATACGACGGAAAAACATTAACGAAAATTCGTAAACCTGTTACAGTCATTGCTGGCTCCCTCACTGCTATCCCTGTGCCTTCAAGACGCTGCCTTGTTTCATGGAGCTTTGTTGCGTGGCTTCTCATACTGTTGGTGAGGTGGGGTCAGATCAGTTGTTAATAAAAGTTCCATTGTTAGTATGCGCTTGTGCTGTAGCCTTCTTGGTCTCGTCGTACGTTCTTTTCGCGCTATTTTCATTCTTCATTCTCATACTGGCAGTAATGAAAAGCAAATCGTCGCCTACCTGGTGTAACAATCGTCGGCGTGAGTGGTCGTTGTGAACGTGAAGCGCACAGATGTTACGCATCGGTCTCTTTACTCGACTTAGCCTTCACGCAAGGTGTCTGTTGCACCGCGTCGTTTACGGCTCTGGTCCCATATTGCAGCTATCCTTAGTGTTGCAAAAATTTGCAACGCTTAAAAGTGACGAAGAGAAAAAGACACGCGAAGCACGTCAGGGTCGCACGCAGCTCACCTTTGTTGTCGGGCGAGAGCGATCGATCATTCGCATCGATTGTCTACGTAGCTCCTGGGCAACAAATCTGCAAACGCTCGTACGCGGAGGCGAGCCGCTGTAAGTGTTGCTGTATAGCCAGAAGCGTAGCAAATATTCTAAGGCTTTGCGGTTTCCTGAAATTAATGACGAATATTTCCAACTGACCCCGAAATGATTTTTCGAGACCGTTGATCCGCAATTTGCTTGGAGCGAGCACCTCTCGCCAAGTCTGAGCTTCTTGCTGGAGGCACCGTTGTCGGTGGTTCAATCACGTTGGCTCCCATTTCATGTCGTGGCAGATGTCAAGGTCAATGAAACTTGTAGTTGAGTTTGTAAATGTGTGCGAGTCTTGAGCTCGTAAGACGTGTGAAAGGAGTCACGGCATCGGACTTGTAATTAGCTGCCACTCGATTTTATCGACCAACGCTGTGCGTTAGTGTCTTTCTAATCGTGTAATTCACGGCTATTTTTCTTCTGTTGGTTCAAAAAATACTGATCTGAATGCGGACCTTCTGTCTTGTCTTTATTCTGAGGAATGTTTTGCCGTCTTGATATATCCCGAAAATTCAAGGGCGGAGTGAGGAAATTTTTTGCACATAGGCACTGTCGCCCATAGGCCCACCGTTCGAACTCATAATATGTCCATTATCACAATTTATGTTTTGTAGCCGGGCACCGTCAGCCGTTACCTTGGCTCCCGAGCAGAAGTGGTTACGATATGAAATAATAGAGTAAAGCATTAAGCAATCAAAATAATTAATTATTAATTTAGCAATACCTTCAACACTATGTTGAGGGTTCTTACAGGGAGGGTGGAAATAAATACGAACAAACCAAACAAAAAGGTATATCAAGTGGCAGCGTAATAATTTAAATACATGTCTAATTATTTTTTAAATTGACAAACATCGCTCGCAGTTACCACAAAACTTGGTAACGAAATACAAAGTTCAATAACAGCTGAAAAAAAAAGAATAACGGAACAGATAACAGCGAGTGAAGTATGGTAGCAAAGCATAATTGGGATTAAAACGTCTGCTTTGTTTCCGTGGCAGTTTCAAGTATTCGTCTTTGTTCAATTTTAGTTGTCCATGCAGTACCCTAAAAAGAATTTTGAGGTGGTTTTGTTGCCTTCGTGCTTATAGTGGTTCCAATTCACAGGACGCTGCGTTACATCTGCGTGACGGAATCTAACCCGCGGTACTTTGTGCATACGAAGCGCATGGCACGGCGTTGAACTTTTTCTAAATTTTTTTCAGGCTGTCCCGATAAGGGCTCCATATGACCGAGGCATATTCTAGTAGTGGTCCAACGAAAGTTTTGTAAGCCACCACTTTTATATCTCGCGTAGCTTGATGCAATTTTTGCCTTAAGAAACCTAGTCTCTGGTTCGCTTTCGAGCACACAGTTCCGATGTGCGTATGGCATGCCAGATTCTGCGTAAGAGTGACACCAAAATATTTAAATTGGTTAGCATGTACTAATAAATTACCTTCGACGGTAGAGCGAAAAGGCATGCGTTTGCCTTTTTAGTCATATGTGTGTATGTTGATTAGGTGTAGTTTATTTTCATACCCCATTGCCTGAGTTTTTCGAAACAACGACAAATTCTGACTTGACAATGACAACGAGAGCCGTCTACATTTTTCACGCCACAGCACAAGAAAACTGCGCTCGTACACCCGGTTCGCAGAAATGACCACCCAACCACTGGATGGTCAAGCTGTGTCGAAATAAAGCAAATTTTACAGTTATCAAAACGGTTTTTCCTGGCTGCAACGCTCTTTTGAGAACAATTCCTTCGCGAACTCAAAGGCTAGGAAGACACGATTGAGCTTTTACCGATGGCCGGAAGTGTTCATATGCTGCACAAATACATTATTTTGCGGCATCGATTGTCGGCTTCCGCACGAAATTGTCAGAGTAGCCGTACAGAAGCAACCCATTACTGGTTCTTCTTTCTGTTTTTTTAATCAGCTGATTATACAGTGGTTCCCGCGCCACAGTCCTGGGATAATGTTTATTAAGCGCATAACCCTTTCAGTCACGGTGTGTACAATTGTACACATGAACTTCGAAGTCGCATCACGCACCGCGTGTTTCTTCAAATGACCTGGAACTTAGTGTGCACATTCGTGCAGGCTTCCTGAGTGGACAACTAGCGCTTATCTAGCTTCATTATACTGTATATTGCTGCAGATGATCACTTTGTTAGAGACACTACCATGTTCGACGATCTTTCGACGTGCGACGTTCCAGGACAAACGTCAAGAGTATTTTTTTTTCTTCGCTCGAAACGCATACAACCAAAACACAAACTGTGCATGCATCTTCGGCCTAATAGCTGATTCCTTTTATGCAAGGATTGAAGCTAACTGATTGCATAATAATTAGATATTTAATTACACGTTAATTAGCATTAATTACTGTAACTCATGCAAAACAACACATTCCTTCATTTTATTTCTTGGAATGTAATACTGAGTGCCTTGAAGTTATGCCATGGAAATTTGATGCATTTGCAGAGAGTGCATCATAATTCGTGACTGAAAGGGATAATCTCAGGATTATGGCCTATCAACAGTGATGTAATCACGTACAGTGACTGAGGCTGTAGTTGTAGCCTGAATTTGCATTAGCAGTTTATACTGGAATGGTATGTCGAAGGCGTCCTGTGGCTGTAATTGTAGCCTGAAGTCGCATTAGCAGTTTATACTGGAATGGTATGTCGAATGCGTCCTGAGGCTGTAGTTGTAACCTGAAGTCGCATTAGCAGTTTATACTGGAATGGTATGTCGAATGCGTCCTGAGGCTGTAGTTGTAGCCTGATGTCGTATTACAGTAGAGGTGTGCACGGGCTCCGGGTAGCCCGAAAGCCCGAGCCCGACCCGGCCCGCGGGCCGGGCTCGGGCGGGCCGACGTATTTTCACTTCGGGCCCGGGCCGGGCTCGGGCTACTTGGAGTTTTATCGGGCCGGGCTCGGGCCCGGCGCAAAGCCCGCCTCAAGCACGAAATTTAGAGAATGAGCGGGAATTGTTTTCCAGCATGCATACAACGCCTTTTCCGCGACCTCCCTTTACTGCTTTTCTTTTCCATTCGCTACTTTAAACAAAAGGGGAGCAGGTAAAGCACTGCCTCTGTTGCACTCCGACAAATGGAGAAGTAACACCACCTGAGCTAGTGACGGCGCCACGCGACTGTTCGCGTTAGACTTAAGGCCAAATCCCATATGAGTGAAAATGCACGCGACAGCGACGAGCGACCCGACGTAGATCGCCTTCGTGCAAGCTGACGCTTGCATGGACATACACGTGACGGCTTTGGCGAGCGAACTTCATTGTTGCTGGCATGAGGCCGTCTACTTGTACTGCAAAAGTGCCGTGGTGTCGCAGGTATGCAATGCAAATAAAATATTTGTTGCATGTTGGTACGTAAAACGTTTACCGTTGTCTCGCTGTATTTTTTATATGCACGTGCATATTTATTACGTTATCTATTGGTGTACAGCTGATGTGCTTAGTACGTCGCTGATTGTTTTCGCAGCGAACCTTCAAAACGCCGGGCCGGGCCGGGCCCGGGATTGTGTTTTCGTACGTCGGGCCGGGCCGGGCGGGCTCGCAGCCCTTTGCCGTCGGGCTCGGGCGGGCCTTCGAAAAAGTCAGCGGGCCCGGGCCGGGCTCGGGCTCGGAATTACGGCCCGTGCACAGCTCTAATTAGCAGTTTATATTGGAATGGTATATCGAATGCGTCCTGATGCTGTAGTTGTAGCCTGATGTCGCATTAGCGGTTTATACGGGAATGGTATGTCAAATGCGTCCTGAGGCTGTAGTTGTAGCCTGAAGTCGCATTAGCAGTTTATACTGGAATTGTATGTCGAATGCGTCCTGAGGCTGTAGTTGTAGCCTGAAGTCGCATTAGCAGTTTATACTGGAATTGTATGTCGAATGCGTCCTGAGGCTGTAGTTGTAGCCTGAAGTCGCATTAGCAGTTTATACTGGAATGGTATGTCGAATGCTTCCACATCGTACGAATGTACGATGTGGAAGCATTCGACATACCATTTTACTCAAGACAAAAGGCATGCAACAAAGCCTACTAAGCACGAAATTATAGTAAAAAAATTGGCCGCGTATCTGCGTGCTTCGCTGCAAATGTCGTCTAAAGACGGTAGAAGAGGCGCTGCGTGAGATATGGACCCCATCTGGCAATACGTCGGGAAACATGAGTGCTGTGTTGCGGGCTGGTAGTCCCGGTGCAGCAGCAGGCGAAGACCGGCGGTGACTAACGCGACCGGCGGGGACGCCAGCCAGCCCGAACACGCAGTTTGGCGCGAAGCGCCGAAGCAGAAGAAACGTCCGCACTCAACGAGTACTCTCCACACACTCTATTATTTACCCGTCGCCTGGGTAAAACAGGAATGCTAGGGCGGAGCCCCATGGCATTCGTACAGTGCAATACAGAACCGAAACCGAAACACAACAATGAGCTCGTGCAGAGGGCACGGAGGAAGGCAAGTTTCAGCGCAGTCGCATTTTCAGCGCAGCTGAAGAAACTAGGGTCTTTAGAATTACGTATGTATGCATTTTCTATTAAAGGAACAGACCACCTAATACTTACCTAGTGATGTTGCGCCTCAGATATGCGTAATGTTTGCTTTTTGATCGACAATGTACACAAGTATGAACCTAGTCAGCCGTTCAAGATGGCTGGCCCTTGGGCAAGTGGTTCAACTTTGGCCGAGTGGCTGAATCGAGTGACGTGCCGACAAACAGAAAGACAGATGGACAGACAGACCGAAATTTCTCCGTGTAAGTATCCCAAGAAAGACTATCGTCTTTAAAAGACCCTAGACCAGCGCAGTTCACACAACACAAGTAAACCGCAACTCTTGCGATCACCGGTAAGGCGTCGCGATTTGTACCACCTGAAAACGGTCAGTGTGGTAGGTACGGAAAGTGCTGTTGACTGGCGTGTTTGCTGTGCCGCCTGGGCAGCGCGTCGCAGCCGCTGTTGTAGCGACAGGCGCTCAAATCGTGTTTAGTGCTTGACGTGAGTTTATACAAAACGGCATTTTGAGGATGACTGAAACGTCAGTACGGCCTCCTTCAGCTGATACGACCGGTGATGCGGGTCTCACCCAGCGACACTAAACCGCGCTAAAAAGATATATGGAACAAGCACCGGCTTCCAAACGAGTATTTTATGGACGAGACTGCATTATATTGTCACGTGGTCGTGACGTCGACGAAGGCAGCAGTCGGCGTTTGCAGGATGAAAGTGTTTATTTGGCCGAACTTGTGGCCGGAAAATGAGAACTGGAACTACAGCAATACACGCTGTACAATGATAGCGGCGAACAGGGCGTCGTCCGTCGATCAACTGACAAGCGGTCAAGTGCGTCGGTTTTTATACAGGTGCTATGGAACTTTCCAGCGATATCGCTGGTGGCGGCGTTATCTCTCGATAAAGCTGGAACATTCGCGTGCGGCGCGAAATCTTAACAAAACGATCTACTACAATCCAGAAGTCTCTCGAACACTGCTTCGCGGGCAGCGTCGAGCGTTGATAGCCGCCCTTGCTGGTCAAACCCAAAAACATCAAAATAGGACAAGAAGTGGGCGTGGCAATATATCCGACAAATACTGGAATTTGCCAGTGTTGTGCGGTTCCCGTACACTAAAAAATATATTGTAACACTTCAAAGGATACAATACAAATGTGTGTGATTTATTGGTAATTGTTGTAAGTGTACCAATTTTCCAACAAAACCTCTTTGACTCACTGGCCTCGCCACTTTGTCGAGCCGAGCCAAAGTGGAGAGGCTCAAATTTCTCTATTTATTGTAACACAATAGTCCCAAGCTAAGTCTTAGGTTATTATAACTCATCCAAAGCAACACGCCACAAACATAGATCCGCCTTAGAGGAATTTTGTTCCGCTAACAATGTACGGCAGTTCTGTTTTTTTTTTTATCAAGAAGCAGTGAGAGACTGCAATTACTTGGTTCGATTCACTGTTGTGGAGCCAACACTAGAATTGTTCACTAAACTCGTGGAAGCAGCAGTTAGACAAGGGCGGACATCGTGTTGCTGACGGTCTTTTTTTTTTGACTCGCTCTTTCTGTAGTCTGAGAAATTGTTAGCTGTGTATAGCTGTTCTATTGTTTTAGCCTATATAGATATTTTCCTATTGAGAATATATAGATATTTTCCACGTCTTTTGTGCATTTCATCTATGTATTTTCACCCACTTTTGTAATCATCACTTTGAGGGATTGGCAGCTTTGAACATAAATAAATAAATAAATAAATAAATAAATAAATAAATAAATAAATAAATAAATAAATAAATAAATAATACACGGCGCAAAAACAGTTACAGAAGCTATTTCTACCAAAAAAAACACACAGTAAGAACAGGTAGAAAAAAATCTGGCCGTCCCACACCGTGACGGTAGTAATGCTGCAAGCGGGTGAGTGTATCCAATTGGCAAGCGAGTGCACGTGGTGTCGTAAATCCGCACCTAGTTTTCAAATACGCGCGTTTAAGGTACATTCACACCGAAGGCGGGGCGGCAAAGCGGCGAAGCGGGCTTTTCAAGGCGGCGAGGCGGCGAGCGCGCGTACCTGTTCAGACCGCATGGCTCTCTTGGCTGCCCGCGCGGCCGAGGAGGCGGGGCCTCTCGCGCTTTAGCGCACGTGTCGCTATCACGTGGCACGGCTTCTCCCAAAGAGACACCCGCACCACCGCCGCGCCACCGCCGCAGCGCGTTCTGATTGGCTGCGGCAAAGCGGCGAGTAGCGGCGAGCGGCAAGAAATTGATCCGAGAGCGATCGGACCTGCCGCCTCGTTTTCCGCCCCGCTTTCGCCGCCTGGAGAGGAGGTTTTCCCGCTTTCCGCCTCACCGCTTTGCCGCTTTGGCCGCCCCGCCTTCGGTGTGAATGAGCCCTTACACTTGCTTGGGTAAAGCGAGATCACGTGACCTGCGGGCTCAGACAATGGAGTTTCAACGAACGCATCGCGTCACGTGATTTTCCGCCGGTGTGCGCTCCCTGTTATCTGTGTAAACATATTAGGCGCCCAGGTTTATCACATTTAATTTAAGTTTCCAAATTATTCTAATTAATGAAACTGCAATTTGGTTTACCGGTAATTTGTACCGTAAGTCACCATCATCATTGTTTTGTCTTATTTCTTTATTAAATGCCCTCTCTGGTCACGTGACCTGCGTGACGCCTACAACTATTACTAGGATGATGGCGGCGCAGCGTAGACTAAGACAGCTTCACCGTAACAGCTTAACAATCACAGTGGCCTGCTGCGCATGCTACAACCTAGAAGAAACAGATTTCTTTGTTCCATAAGAGAACCGACGGTTTACCCATGCAACCGCATATTTTCACTGACCATTCGAGGTGCTTCGCGGATTACACGTGACTGCTCCCCCATTATCTCACTAATCATTGTGGTGTGTTAGAATTGTGGGATACTCAGTTAATGGCAGGTGTTACTACGCGAATCCGGCCGCTGTGATTGTTCAACTTTACCTTCAGGTCTATGCACTGTGCAGTAATAATTGCTGGGGTTTCACGTGCAAGAGCCATGACAGGATTTTGAGCCACTCCGCAGTGGAGGGTGCCGGAAATTTTGAACACCTTGGCTTCTGTGAGATTTCCCTGTCGGTGGATCTTTCAATCTACGTGTAGGTTTCAAACTCCCCTATCTCTTTCCCCAGTGTAGGTTAGCGTCTAGTTTTTTTTAGATTGGTTAACATCCCTGCATATTCTCTCTCTCCTGCTCGCTCGTTCCTTCACTTCGGCGGAATGGTACGACATATCTTTTGTCATAAATGGTACGACAAATGGTACGACATATCTTTTGGTACAGTCGAGCGCGATTTGAAGGTTATCGCGCGAGCGTCGACCAAGAACTACAACAGCGCCACGTCCCAGAATACTCTTTCGAGGAGAGGGAGATATCATGCAAGCTTCCCTCACTCTTTTTGCTGTTCCTTAAGCTACGATCACTCCCCCTGAAGAAGGCACATTGTCATATCTTTTTAATACAAGGCAATATATTTTGTTCAACTTAGCAAGCCGTTCGTTCAAATGAAGAAATGCCAAGAACCAGCTTTGCCATATCTTTCCCAGGAATTGTGTTGCCGTCCGCGGAGATAAGAGCCAACGAAGATTACACTTGATCGCAACAAATTAAAAGCTTAAAATAGAGTGAAAGGGTGTAGAATTCGTTGTAGGGGTGATTGTTGTAGCTTGGAACAGCCAACTAGGGTGAGAGGAACGCGTAATCTTGATTTTCACTGTTACGAACACTGCCGCTAGGCCCCTAGGGTGCTAGGCCGGTCGACGCTCGCGCGATAACATTCATATCGCGCTCGACTGTAGATGTACAGACGGGTCCACTGTTAAAGAGAACACTTGCGTGCATGGCATGTTTGGATTTCGCTCTCCTGCAAAAACATAGTGGCTTAGATTTGCATAAAACTACTGGTGGTTGACAGTTCTGCTTCTTTTTGACAGAGACGTGCAATGCATGAACAATGCTTCCCTGTCCACTTGCTTTTAAAGGTCCAGCAATATGAAAGGTGCTCATTGGAGTGTTCCCTTTAACAGTGGACCGTACTGTACATCCTGTAAGCAATATAATCAGTAGGAAGTGAGCGCGTGTTCTGTGCCTGGTTTCTGTCCCAGTTAGATTATATTGCGCGGCTTAGGCCCGTATTCTCAAACCAACCTCATCCTTATCTCGCGTTTTGCGTATCGGTTTTGTGCCCTTTGTGCACTCGATAAACAAAGTAGGCCAGCATTCGTAAACTAATCTGTAGTTATCTTTTACCCTGTTACCATTTTCGTGTCCTTACAACAAAACTTGAGATAAGAATAAGGTTGTTCTGTGAATGCTGCCCTTATTCTCAGTGTGAATCTCCCACTAGCGAAATCGGCCATCTCACCTGCAAGAGGCAGCACGCTGCCACTCAGCGTGACGGGCCAAGATGCCTGCTCCCTGCTGACGCCAAAGGCTTCGGCGATGCGGTAGAAAAACACTCCGCTCACCCTCGACGACGATAGGGCGAGGAAGAGGAGTGCACCGCAGAACGTGGCAGTGATCCAGCTTCGCCGGGAGTCCACTCCGAACACGGGGTCCCTTTTTAGCTGCTCTTTGCTTGACATCGTTGGCATAGTGTTACAGGCGCCGAACTGGCTCATCCTTACTGCGTTGCAAGTGGATCGTGGAAAGCTGCAAAAGCGCCCATATATGTGACGCAATTGTGCACAAACGCTGTAAGGTGACTGAGCCCCGGAAATTCTCTGCCGTTTAGGAAGCGCTTGTCTGAGCGTTTTTTTATTCTGGTTATCGCTATTCTCAAGACAGCGTACTCGGACCACTCGTAGGGCATAAACGCGATAACGCGATAAAGCCTTCGGGAGATAAAATAGTTCAGTGTCACGTCTTGCTCGAAGATTGAAGGGTAGTGGCGCGTCTTTACGGTGCTCTTCCATAGACACTTTTGCTCGAGAAAGCGAATGTCAACTGTAGGAGGGTAGCGAATTGGGCGAGTTGGAAAATGCTCATGATGGTTCTCTCTTTCTTAGACATATATATTTGTGATTTTTTCAATAAACATTCAGTTGTTAGATAGCACTTCTGCCGTCGTTTTTTCTTCTTTTCGTCCGTGTTGCGTTTGAGGTAACCATCATGAGAATGTCAACTACTGGCGGTTCGGTAGGAGGCGGCGGAGAACCAGTAGGCACGACTATAGTACAAACATGAAGATATAAAGTTCTGTATGGTGGTAAGAAAGGTCTAAATAATTGCACCGTTTTACGAGTGTCTTCTTACTTGCAGTACACGTTATTAAGCAGGTGGACTGCGGATGAAGAAACCTCAACAGTAGCCCTGATTAACTAGCTGCGTACTCAGGCCCCACTAACAACGCAAGGCGTCATCAGTGGATGCGCAGAATAAGTACTGGCTATACACGCATAAATTGAAAATAGGAAAACTAAAGATATATGAGACAGCATCCCACGGCGAAGCCCACTACGTGTGCATAACGGGTCCTGTAAGGAATCTGACATCTTTCTTTGAGAGTAGTCTTGACCATGTGACGCTGTTTCATGTCTCTTGTATTTTTCCATCTTTTGCTTATTCATGTACACCCAGTACTTGTCCTGCACATGCGTTGAATAAACCTTCAGTCGCTAGTGCACTCTGTACGTGTCGTTCCTCTTGGTGTAGTCCCTTGTGTTCTCTGGAGCTGTTTTGCTGTATGAACCATCAAGATAAAAAAAGCCTTAGAAATACATTATTACAATCGGTTTTTTAAGGTGTTTCACAGCTAATGCAAGGCTGTCAAGAATTTAGATCATGTACACCAATGGTGTACTGCACTTGCCATGCTATAAGCCTTGAGTATCCCATTTGTCGCAAACTTTTCTACATGTTACTGTCACCTTTGAATACCCACAGTACCAGACAATGTATGTGCACATTGTCTCCTACTTTGAGGTGTCAGGATACCCAGACATAGTTGGATCTGTCGACGGCAGCTACATTCCTACCATGTGTCCAGCCGGGAAAGTGCGATCCGTTTATATAAACCAGCACCACTACCTATCTTGACACTGCAAGGTGTTTGCGACAACAAGAAAATAGTTCTTGATGCCAGCTTTGGCTACCCAAGCAATATTTATGACGCGCGTATTTTCCAGCGGTCAAAGATTGCAAATGCTTTGCCACAAATGTGCTCGAACAATTACCATACAATGGGAGATGCAGCATATCCTTTTTGAGAGCAGTTAATGACACCAATCCGGGACTATGGAAATCTTGAAAGCAACAAGAAGACCTTCAATACAAGACTCTCCGGAACAAGGGTGCTGGTTGAAAATGTTTTTGAAGATTTAAAAAATTTACCTACGATTACGAGACTGCACAATGCGAATTCTGAACGCAGCTTCGTGTTGCGGCAAGGCCAACTGTGTTTGAAATTTCGGCCTTCCGCTAAATATTTACTACGCCATAAATCATAAGTTTTGTGAAGTAGCGCAGCCCCCACTACGCCATTATTTGTCTTTCTGCAGTTACGCGAGCTGCCCGCTACACATCTGCAATGTATTATGTGCACTTTGTTGATGTTGCATGTGGCTGATGACGATGAAGATTTTTACATTCGAAAGCCTGCACTTAGGCATAATAATTATTGATTCAAAAATACGCAAATTATTGCTGAGAGTTTTGCAGTGGGTGGGAAGCATTAAACCACAATCGTGGCGCAATTAGTGTTGTGTGATGACTGGGTGTTATATAACTTTTCTCCCACGCTATATTACATAGGTTGACGCGCTTCCTTGCCCTACATGACGCCTGTATAGGGTCTTCTTACAAACTAAGGTCCCCAGATAAAAAAGTTTTCAAGGTAGCGACACTCATTGCTCTTTGCGCCTTCCTCCTCACTCTCGCGCCTACCCCTCATTTTCTCCATCATTTGCGTCTGTGATTGGTGAATTCGTTGCACGTGATGCTGTTCGTGGATGGTGGTGATATTTATTATAAAGCAAAAGGTTCAAAACGAGTGCGCATGTGCATATGGTTCCAGTCGGATTCTTGCCGCGACGAAAGACGAAATCGTATCCAAGACAAGCTGTAGAAGAGGAGCGTTCCAGTTGACGCCAAGTCAGCCGAACATGCTTCGTCGTGAATTTTGAATATGTCAGGTACTGTGCTGTCGGCTGCAGCAACAAAACAGAAGGCGGTTTTTCCCTCTACAACATACCTCGTGGTATCCGGAATAGGGCACGCCGTGAAGTGTGGCTACAAAACATTTGACGCGAGGACTTCCGTGCAACGCCGTAGACGCGGCTTTGCGAGGCGAGTTGATTTGTCGCCTTTTGTTGAAACGCTACAGAACGCGCGTCGAACGCGCGTCTAGTACGTGAAATTCCTTACAAATATTTGTGCGTATGCACGTACAGTTGAATACAGCTGAAGTGGCTGCACTTTCAGGGGCATTTCATGCCAGACCAGTTCGAGTCACTTGCTCTTGAACGCGGCGTAAACAGGCTCAAACGCGACGCTGTGCCAACGCTTTTTAAGTCTGTTTCTGGTACTTGCCGCTGATGGTAGGGCGACGACATCGTCGCAATGTTCATCACTTCGGGACACCAAACTGGTAGAACCCCACTTGTCGTTAAGTTGCGTGCACCCGCATTGCGGTGCCGCGGTCTCTTCCGTAGTCACCCATATAATAAAACATGCACCACGATTACCTGGCATCATGATTGCGATAATGGATGTATTTTTCCAGAAAAAACTGTCTTCGCAATGCTGCTAGTCAAGCGTTCGTTCTAGTCTGGCCACGGCTTTTGCCTGTGTGCGCACAAGCGGCTATGATCACTCGTCACAACGTCACAACAAGGTGCTGCCCTGTGGTCAGTCAGGATCACAGGATCCAGCAAGAAGCACGTTAACTGTGCCACATCATATTCACGAGCAAAACACATTCGGAGAACTGGAGGAACCGGGACGAACTACGACGTACGATGCGAGGCGCCATGGATAATGGTGTGAAATATAAAACTATAACAACGTTGCCAGTTGGGTAACACACATCACGCTTCTTCTTATGTTGTACCGCTTATATTCAACTAAGTAACCTTTTATCCTACGTCTCATTTACTTTTCATTTGCTATAAATATTTCTATCCGCCGTAGTAACTGAACACAAACATTCCCTTTTTTATGCACGCTTTGACCCTTCTTGGGGGCGCTCCAGGCAAATAAGCGAGGAGGAAAAGGAAGGGTGCCGCTACCTTGAAAACTTGTTTTATCTAGGGACCTTATTACAAACGAGATTCAAGCGCCAGCATCGATCTGTGGTAGAATACTCGACTGCCACGCACAGGACCCGGGTTCAAGTCCCATTCGATTCTTAGTATTTTCTTTTTATTCTTTTTTTTCATGCTTATCGGTTACTTTTTCATGTCTATCGGTTACGCCACCGACGGCAACGGCTACGCCGCTCAACGCAAGAACGGGCGCCGAAGAGGTGCGCTCTAAAAATCGTTTCAGGCAACTGCACAGGTTAGATATGTGGACAGTGGACAACATGTCCAAGTTTATAATTTCATGCTGTGTGCTTTGCACCCTCTGCACTGATTGCGAAGTTTTGCCAGAGAACCTGTCATGAGATCAGTCCCTCACTCTACATGCAACAGATGGAATTGACGCTGGCCTTCCTCCAACTCGAGCACGCGGCAGCAGAGGATCCCGGCAAGACAGTCTATTACGTGGCTTTGATAGCATGAAGAGAGATCGCTTGATGATAAAAATGGGGTTGCAGAGACAGCAGCCATGAAATCAGGAATTTTCTTAACGTGTTATCCAATAGTGAGGAACCGCATACTTACCAAAGGTTCACCTAAACACGTGAACTCATTAAAGGGGCCATGACACCCAATTTTCGCTCATACTCTGTGTTATGTGGTTTAATCCTTGGGTGTTCACAAACATTCTGGCGAAATCGCAGCGCATTTGGTCGAAAACTTAGTTTATAACGAGCATTTTTATAAACACACGAGCGCCCCGAGAGGCTGATAACAGTGGCGCACTCGCAAGGCGTGACGTAACAAGCCGCTTGTTTTGCAAGCGTCTGTATTCCGGCCAACGATGTTGTTTCGAGGTCAGCTGCGCGTGCAATGTAGCTGTGAGAGCTTTCTTCAGTTCGGCATTGAAAATGAAACGGTTTGCAACGGCTGAAACCTAAGTAGAAGACGACGGCTCCACTCCATGGAGCACATGACGTCACACACGCCAAGCTAAATGGCGGTCACCGACGGTGGGCGGGGTTTATAACCGGCGACTTCTAGGGCTCATTTCGCAATGAAACATTATTTTACAGTCCATTTTTCATGCATGTACAGGTACAATAGACCCCCTACTTCTATATTTCGCTGAAAACCGCAACTTGGTGGCTGACCGTGTCATGGTCCCTTTAAGTGAGGTCAGCGAAAGTTGTCCGTAGCACACACCTGCTGGCCCATTTATTTTGCTCAAGGTAGTGCTTTGTGTCTAACTAGATATTAAGAGATATTGAAACCAAGTAATCGGTTTCAATAGGAGGCTTATTTAGAGCTAGATGACTTTTGAGGGCTCGTTTTTCTTTGTTAGACACAATAATAATGAGAACAAACAGATAATAATGCCGAGGAAAACAGAGAATAATGGCAATACACTAATTATTACAAATAACGTCCTCGATACTTTCCTTGGCATTATTGTCTGTTAGTTCTCCTTAATACTGTGTCTTATTTAGGACTAGCAATTTATTGCGGATGCCCGAAGGCTTGACGTAGGATTTCCAGTTTCTCATCGTGCATTTTGTGCCGATCTTGAAGAAGTGCCTGTCGCTCAGCCTGCCTTTGAGCTCTCCGGTTTTTTTTCTGGGTGTCTCGTTACTTTCCGAGGCTCCTTCTCTTCATTAATGGCTCTCATTTCAGAAAAAAAGCAACTGCATGCATCAGCAATTCACGACTGGCTTTCATTTTCCTCATTCCTCTGCATTTGGTGAAGCCAGGATCGGAGATTCAGGCGAGGCCTTGAAAATAGCCCTCGAGGCGTCTTCTCGCATTTCGGTTTGAGTGCGGCCATCTCTGCTTTCTATTTTTCGAATCTCTTCGTCGAAAGGCACAGGGCTAGGTGGTCCTCGATACTCTTCGTTGTTGACCGAAGCAGACTTGCGATGTCTGATCACTATCTTGTACCAGTTCTCACATTGCTCCAGCGTTTTTTTTGTGTCAAGTACAACTTCAACATCCTTGGAGATTTGCTTAAAGGCTTCTTTTCTGTTCCTAAATTTCTTCAACGGGACAATCTCTGGGAAGTATTTGTGGTAGTACACGAGCGGAAGCTTTGTCTGTCTCTCTGTCTGTTCAGCACCTGGAATGACAGAAATGAAAGCAGAAATGCCTTATCGGGGAACTGTCGGACAATGTGCAAGCACTACTTGAAATTTCATCATTTAACTAGCACACGGCAACACTACTTGAGCTTAGCTATCTTTCTGCCATTACTAGTCAGCATACTCCATCATTTTCCCAGACTAACGAACGTGCATCAGTGATAAGTTCTGGTATTATGCATGTAAATGCAATATTGAAAGTGTGCATATCTTGCAGCAGCTGTAGTTCTATCTGGGGTTTAACCTCCCAAAATCACGATATGACTATGAGGGACGCCGTAGTGGAGCGATCCGGAAATTTCGACCACCTGGGGTTCTTTAACGTGTACCTAAATCTAAGTACACGGGCCTCACACATTTTCGCCTCCATCGAAAACGCAGCTACCGCGGCCGGGTTTCTATCCCGCGATCTTCGGGTCAGCAGTCGAGCGCCATAAACACTAGACCACCGTGGCGGGGCGCAGCAGCTGTAATGATTTAATTTATGTGCTGACCGTTTCTTTTACAGCGAAAGCTGTTATGAGAGCACAACAACGGCCGTTTGTGGCGCCGTAGTTGTCCGCCGCCGCCGGTGTCCGTAACCACTATCGCGCGAAATAAGAAAAAATATCTGGGATGGAACGAGGTTCGAACCTGGGCCCTCTTCGTGGGAGCCCAGTTTTGTACCTCAGAGCCATGCCGGTGCTTGAAAATGCGTTGCAAAAAGACCCTATACAGGCCTTATGCCGGGAAGGAACCACATTAACATGTGTAATGTAGTGTGGTGCACGAGTAATATAACAACCAGGGCGTCACACAGCGCGAATTCTGTAACCAGGCGTCACACAATGCGAATTGCGCAGCGAGTGTGTTGCTGAATGCTTCCAACCCATTACAAGGGGCCCTGCCAAAATTCTTTATCGTCATCAGCCAAAGCATCAAGAAGAGCACATAATGCCTTACAGGTGTTTTGTGGGTACCACTCTTCTCCGCAAAATGACGGAAAATTGCATAGTGACTTTTTCCCTACTTCACAAAAATTATGATGATTTATAGCGTAATGGGTTCCTCGCAAGTGCACTTCTATTGGTTGCCAAGGATGGGCATAAGGCTACCATGGTCCATTTCCTCAGGGTCACAATAAACCTATTCTCTCTCCCTATCTCTCTTTCGTTCTAACGTTAACATATGGTATAAAGCGTGGTGGGAGAGTTAAATAACTACCGGGCGTCATACATTGCGAATTATGTAACCAGTAGGTCGTTTAAAGATTCCAACCTATTACAAAGGGTTCGGCAGTTATTCCTCATCGTCATCAACCATCGCATCAACAAAGTGCACATAATGCCTTACAGATGGTACCTCGCTTCTCCACAGAATGACGAATAATGTCGTGGTGGGTGCTTCACAACTTCACAAAAATTATTTTTGGCGTAGTGGGTACGTAGCTAGTGTACTTGTATTAGTAGCCACAAGAGAGTATACAACAAGCTCTAGCAATGCTGCTCTTCCAGCTTTCGCTGTGACTGTGCTGCGCTTTCGACGCAGACCTGGCGTTTTTTTTTTCTTTCTTTTCTGTGATTCAATGACGACTGTTACAAACCCGCTTCCACACCCTATGATGAACGCTTTTTTTTTGGAGACCAACCCATGAACGCTTGCTGAGGTACGTATAAACGCTGAGTGCGGAGACACTCACCACCACTTTCTCTCGTGACGCCTGATGGCCTGGCTTGAGCTCATGCCTACGCCTCACCTGGTAGTGGCGTAGTAAATCCGGTTTTTATTCAGAGTATCTGTGCCACCTAAAAAATAAATGAAGGAAGGAAGATGACTTTTAAGGAGTCGTTTTTCTGTTAGACAGAATATTAATAAGAACTAACAGACAGTAATGCCAAGGTTCGCATTAATATTGTGTCTAACAAAGAAAAAACGAGTCCTTAAAAGTCCCCTTCTTTCCTTCACTTATAGCGAGGGTGTCATTCTGGCAGACTGGTACCTAGAAGACCTGGTAACTATACTATGAAACGTCTCGTTCTGGCTGACTGGTAACTAGATGAACTGCTAACTATATTATGAAACGTCAGATACATCTCTCTTATTTATGGTGTTACGCTCATATGAAGAAGACTAGTGGATTGGGGTCCCTCACGCGATCACTAAACGCGTGGCTACGCGAGCAAGAATGCACGGCATACTGCATGTGCGACGAACGCACTCAAACAAGCAACAAAGCAATCAAATTCACCTTACCTTCCGTAGTAGACGGCGGCTGGCGTTGAATCAAAGAATGCAGGATGCACTGAGCTTGCGATTACATCATGTAGTAGTACGAGGCGCCAACGTTACGGGATGGTGAGGACGCGAGTGCGTCCTACCGATTACCGCCACACGTGCTTTGCCCTGCCACCCAGCTCTGGTCTCACGTGCTTTGTCACAGAGAATGCTAGGTTGCATAAGATTTCTCCTCACTCATCTTCTTACCCTCTCGCACCTGCTTGTTACCCTCTCGCACCTGCATTCCAATGGTAGATTGAGTAGCCCTGCTTTCTGTGTGCCAGAGTTGCGCTGCCACGCACTCCACACTGCGCGGCACCTCTGTTTCAGTTCCCTCTATGGAATTCGCCATTCGGCAGTGTGAAGGCCTAGAAAGGGTAGGAAGAATATAGGTAGGGAAGCTCTGGCGGGTTGGCTATGACAAGCGGCGCGGCTATAACGAGAAATATGCCCAGCGTGGTGACAGGGAGCAGTAGATGAAGTGATTGTCGGGTGCTCTCCATTCCACAAGGTTTCGGAAAGGCAAATAGAAGTGAAGGTTCCACGAGCGTTTCCTCTTGAGTTATGCCGTACATCGGGACGAGTCAGTGGACACGCTGAGGAAGTCCGAGATTTGTAAACTTCTCTCTGATCACAGCTTGAATGAAGCATATTGATGGCTGCGACAGGTCGCTGGCGTGCGTTGTGAAAGCGGGTGGTTGAATACAAACAGGACAGGCAGCTGCAGTCTCCCGACGTGCAATGCGCGTGACGTTGTTATAAGTGGGCGGCTGGCGAACGGACTCACACGATGAAGTTGCGGCTATGTTGCGCAGCCGTGTGAATCTCTGAGATATATGGCGGGTCTTGGCTTGATCCAAACATCGGCACTTCAGGATTGAGTCCATGGTGTCAACGTTTGCGTAAACGGGCAGGTTAAATGCATCGTCTGCGATACCTTCTTAGACGAAGGCAAGTGCTCCTCCGCCACCATCATCGTCATCATCACCAGCAGCAGCCTGATTACGCCTATTGTAGGGCGATGGCGTTTCCCATGTTTCGTCAATTAACCAGGTCCTGTGCATCTTAATCTTCTTAATTTCATGAAACTTCTTGATCTCACCTGGCCACCTAACTTTGTGCACCCCCCTTGCGTGGCCACCCTCCTTTAGAATCCAGTATGTTACCCTTACAGTCCAGTTATTATCTCGTCTTCGCGCTGCATGCTCTGCTCGCGCAATTTATTTTGATTTCGACGAAGATGTTCTTAAAACTCGTTTGTTGCCTGACCCACCCTGCTCTCTTCTTGTCCCTTTTGCTTACACCTATCATCATTCTTTCCATGGCTCGCTGCGTCGTCCTCGATTTAAATTGAACTCCTTGCGTCAGCCTCCACGTTTCTGCCCTGTTGGTAAGTACCGGTAAGATGTCGCTGTTATACAGCTTTCTCTTGTGGTATAGTGGTAAACTGCTCTTCATGACCTGTGAATGCCTGCAAAATTCTCTCCACCCTATTCTTATTCTTCTAATTACTTCAGTCTCAAGGTTCGTGTCTGTTGTAACTACTTGCCCTAAGTATACGTATTCCTTTACCACTTGCCGTGCCTCGTTACCTATCGCAAAGCGATGTTGGCTTTCGATACTGTTGAATTCTGCATATTAGTTTTCAGACCTGCCGTTCTGTTTCTCATTATATTTGAGTATTCATGATTACAAATTCGTCGCCTTAGTTACTCAGCAAGGAAATGTGACCAGCAAAGCGCAGGTTACAAATGTATTTCATTAACTCTCATCCATAACTGTTCCCAATCCAGAGAGAGCGCTGAAGACCATGGTGTCGGAACGAAATGTTTTTCGTTTTGGTTTTAGTTTCGTTCCACCGCAAAAAGTTCCCTTCCGTTTCTGTTCCGGAACGAAAAAAAAACGTTCCGTAACGGTTCGTAACGGTTTTTTTTGTATGCAAAAGTTCGAAGTAAAGGTAATCATAAAAAACACTGGATTTATGATGTAGTTACTTGCCCTGCTCTTAGGAAAGCGGGACAAGGGTAAAATACCTTCTTCAGAGGAGCGAAAGTAACTGTATCACGAATTTCTACTAACTAGCACAAACCAGTATTAATTTCAAAGTCATAGTATTTATTTTCTCAAAAGACAAATACGAATTTTTCAGTGGGCTCAATGCTTTGTGTCAAGGGAGTGAGCACGATCTCAGAAGCAGCACGTCATTGAGTGTACTCTCTGATGTGCGATACCGCTGTTCTGATAAAGAGATCGCCAGGCCTGCGCGACACACGCAGCACAGTCACAACGAAAGCTGGAAGAGCGGACTTTGTAGAGCCCGCTGGAGAGTCTCTTAGGGCAACAGTACAAGTACACATGCAAGGTACCCACTACGCCATAAATCATTCCAATTCTTCTGAAGTAGAGAAGTTCCCACTATGCCATTTTTCGTCATTCTTCGGAGTCTCGTGGTACACGCTACACATATGTAATGCATTATGTGCACTTTGCGCTGTGACTGATGATGATGAAGAATTATGGCTGAGCACTTTGCAGTGGATGGGAAGCAGTGTGGCGGAATGGGCGCCTCCATTCCATTTCAATTCCATTGCTGGAAATTAGAACTTGCCGCAATTCCATTCCTTTCAATTCCTCGGAATGAAAAAACTTAGCGCATTCGGACTCTGGGAATGGCCGGGCAGTTAAATTCCATCAGTGTAATTCCTCCACGTAAGAAAGGCATCTTGATAGTTTTATAGAGTTAAGAATGAACGCCCCATAAAGCTGATGTCATCAGATGCATTAAGAACTGCAAGAGTACGCAAAACAGGTTACCAAGATCGAGGGATAGTTGCTTGGTTACATATCTCGTGCAGTACAACCACCCTACTAATTCCCATGGGGGCAGTTCTCCCGCTACCTATAGTATTTGCATGGTCAGCACGTTTGAACGAATGGTGGTGTTTTAATATTGTTTATGCTTAAATGTGTTAATGCTAAAATGACGACGTAGCCTATTTTTATGCTGACAAAAGTAGTATTCAAGAAAACTAAGCAGTTTTGCCACGCGTCTGGAGCGGCTGTGAATATGGAGAAAAATAAGATTTGGTTAATGAGGAATAAGACCCTCTAGATCTGCTGGTATTAATTGGAACAGTGCACCGCTCGGGCACCTTGTGCCTTTGTATTGAATACGGAACACTGGGCCGCACTGCTCGTCAGCACTCACGCTTGTCAAGCGCTCCTCGCAAGCATAGAAGCACTAGCGTGACACTGTTGTGGAAGACCCGACTGCCACGCAGAGGGCGCGGGTTGAAATGCCATCCGATCCTAGAAATTTGTTTCTCATTTATTTTTTTTTATATCACGCGTTAGCGGTCATGGACACTGGCAGCGGTGAACAACTATGGCGCCAAAATCAGCTGTTGTGATCTCATAACAGCTTTCGCTGTAACAAACTTCGGCGCCGACAATGCCCTCTCTACGCTGGCATGCGTGACAGGCGCGCAAACATCCACTTGCGTTAATATAAACATCTCTGGTTGCCACTGTTTTCGTTTTTGGCACAATTTCAACATATCTTTGCTTTTGAATTCCTGCCTGAGGTACGCGCTAATACCGTACCCTAAGATATGCTCACATTGCACGAGCTCAGTTGCTCCGGATTGCGAAGTTTTCTCGTGAACCGAAAAACGATTAAAAAAATTTCGTTTCCACTCCGGAACGAAATAATAGATAAAGTTTCGGTTACGTTTTCGTTCCGGTCCAAAATATCGTTTTTTTTTTCATTTTTCGTTTTCGGTTTTCGTTCCGTTCCGACACCCTGCTGAAGACCTCCTGTAAGCACGGGATGAATAGCGCTGCCGATATCGCGTCTGACTGCCTTGCACCCTCATTTATTGGAATTTGATCGCTTTCCTTATGGATGACTGTGGTGGCTGTTAAGCACAATAGATTTCTTCCAGTATTTTTATACACGGTTCGCCTACATTCTGGCTGCGCAGTCTCTGCATGACTGGTCGGATTTAGACCGAATCAAATGCTTTCTCGTAATCGAAAAAGGCTAATACAGGCGTTGGTTATTTTCCGGAAACTTCTCCATCTGGTGATTGATAGTGTGAATATGGTGTATTGCCGAGTGTCCTGTACGCAATTCTGCTTGTTAGTTTTGCTGATTGAATACGAAGTTGGCTTTAATTCTATTGGCTACGAGTATTTACCTTTGTAAATACTCGTAGCTTCTCCGCAACAGACATTAAGCAGACCGGTCTGTAATCTGCAAGTCCCTGATAATCCCTTGTAGATTAAGATGATGTTAGCATTCGTTCAAGATTCTGATACTCTCACCGCCGAGAGACACCTCGTATACAGGTTGGCAAATTATGTAGCCCAATCGGTCCATCGTATTTCAACAAATATATGATCTGATTCTAACCTGTGGTCTTGCCTCTTTTCGTTCCCTCCAAGGTTTACTTTACTTCCGCTGGCGTTATTGGTGGGCTACTAATTGGTACTTCTGGTCTACTGTTACTTACGATAGCCCCCTGCTTCTCCCGGCAGCTGTTTATATCCCTGTAAAACTCATCAGGTACTTTAACTATGTTATCCATATTGTTACTGACACTTCCTTTGTTGTCTCTTAGTGCACATATCTGGTTTTTGCCTGTGCCCACTTTGCACTTCACGACTTTTAGCCTTCTGTGCTTTAGAGTATGCTAAAGTCTCTCCATGTTGTAACTTTTTATGTCGACTTCCTTACGCCTATTGGTTAACTTTGAAAGCTCTGGCACTTCTTTGTCTTTTCGGTTCGGGGCTCTCATGCTATGACGATTCTAAAGGCGCGTTCACATTCGGGCTCGATGGGGGCGAAAGCGGCAAAACTCACCGGAAATTCACTCGCTTCACCGCCTAAGCGGCCGGAAAACCACACGGCGAGCTCGACGCGGAAAAAATTGATCCGAGACCAATTTTTCCGCCACGCGAAATTACGTAAACATTGCGTAAAAAGTGCGTTTGAAGATAAGGTACGCATCCAGGGGGACGCAAAGTGAGACACTGATTATTGCCGTCAGCCACCTAATTAACTAAGATTGAATAATGCACTTTTTAGTGACTGCAGCTAGCGGGCATGTTTGTATTGAAAGTTGGAAGGCAGTTGCACTTCTACAGAGTTCCACTTGCAAGAATTCTTCTAGCTTGTCTGTGCTATGAGATATCCCGCTGCAAAGTTTAATTGCGGTTTGCATGGTTACGCATCCAAGGCAGTGAGAACTGGCACAAAGCTCCTCCCCGATGTGCCACGGCAGTTGCGAGCGGTGCTTAATCTGACAACGGGTTGAAGGCATATGCAAAGATAACGGTTACCCTTTTGCTACTGGCTGGCGGTAGCAAGCAATAACTGCTCGTCACATAAGGGAAGAACATTGCGCCGATCCTCACTGCTTTCCATGCGTAATCATGCAAACCGAAAATAAGCTTTGCAGCGGGATATCTCGGATGACAGACAAGCCAGAAGAATTCTTCCACGTGGGACTATGTAGAAACGCGATGGCCTCCAGCTTTTCAATACAAACATGCCCGTTTGCTGCAGCCACTAAAAAGTTCATTATTCAATCTTAATTAATTAGACGGCTGAAAGCGATCATTACTGTCCCACTTTTTGCCCCTCTGGCTACATACCTTATCTGCAAAGGTAGTTTTTGGGTACTTCGTAGTGCTAAAGTTTAAGAAAACCATAAAGTTTAACTTTGAACAACCGGCATAGGGCAGTGGCGAAATGAACGACAATACGCGCATGCGCACGATGAGCAGTCCTGCGCAGCTGTCTTCTAGGCTGCTCCGGTGACCAGACCATTATTGTCATCCTTTTTCATTTCTTTTCTGAACACTGCCATCAAGTTAATCGAACAGGTAAAGTGGTCGCTGAGATGGGTGGGATGTGATGTACCCCCGCTGGTTATACTACGTGAGCATGAGCATTTTTTGTAGCGTTAGCTGCACTGGCCAAGCTGGAGCAGTTTCGCGTGGCAGTCTGAGAGCCGTGCTGCGCTTGCGCGAGGAGCAGTGACATCACACGACGCACAGGTGGCGCACCGGAGCCACCGCCACCGCGCGCGTTTTGCCGATCTGCGCATTCCAGAGGAGTGATGTCATAGCCGCGGCTGACATACTGGCGCCGGCGCGCCCAGCTGTGTGCCTCAGTTGCGCAGTGGCCGTCTGACGCTGCGACGGGCATTGGGACCATAGAGACGCCAGCGCGTTAGCCGTCTTTGTGCCAATAGTGAAATGGCGTTGAGCAAATGATAAATATACAGGTGTCGCATAATGCGTATACCGTGTGTGTGTCATTGAAGCAGCAGCAAGCATGATAATGAAGCTAATCCTAGACAACCAGGAGACATAAAAACAATCAGCTGAACCTTAGCTGACGCTACATATATCCTGGCATAGCCGAGATAAGCCACTACAATTTGTTTTTATTGTGTCTCACGCAGCACTCACGCAAGCCAAAAACAGCAAGGAGAAAAAAAAACAGTTGGGGTTGGGTCCGTTTTGCATAGCAACCTGGCCGACGAAAGCTTCACCAGATTGTTCACTGCGCGCATGCTCGTATTCTCTTCCGTTTCGCCACTGCCCTCCGTTATACGGCGCTTATCAACTCCACAATCGACGCTCGCCCGTTCAGGTAAAAAATATGGGCGGCTGTACATCGCGGCTGTCGCAGTATAAAGACTAGCGGGACAAATGGGTGACGAAGCCAGTAGTTTGCTTGTGCTCAAGCATTTCGCTCGGTCAAATGTTTATTGCGGCTGATTGTGCACCATTACGATTGTTGTAGATAAGCCAAATACCTGTTTTGTTCGTTCCTCTCTTCATTGGAAGTCTCGTTCTTTTTATTTGCTACGGCAGAACAGCAAGGCGTTTACAGGAAGCCATTACGGAAGAACGTCCCTTTCCCACATTTTGATTGCCGCACCCAATTCCAAGTTACAATACACCTAACAAAACGCAATGGGGACAAATGGCCTGAAACTCAGTGTGCACATTCGTGCAGGCTTCCTGAGTGGACAACTAGCGGTCATTGAACTTGACTGTGTGGCGCATTGTTTCAAGGACCACGTTCCAGGACCAATGTCAAAAGTATTTTTCTTCTCCGCTCGAAATGAATACAACAAAAAAAAAAGGTGTGCATGCATTTTGGGCCTAGTAGTTGATTCTTTTTATGCAAGGATTGAAGCTCACTGATTGCAGAATTAGATATTTAGTTACACGCTAATTGACATTACTTACTGAAACTCACACAAAACAACACATTCCTTCAGTTTCTTTCTTGGAATGTAATACTGAGTGCCTCGGAATCATGCCGTGCGAATTTGACGCATTTGCAGACAGTGAACTGTGTAAGAGCTGAGCTGCCCTCAGTTACGCGTACGTCTCCCCTCTCAGTCCTTTTGCCCTTATAGTTTTCTGGAATCGTACCTGCCCAATCACAGTAGAGTTTCGTGCTGCTCTTTTTCTAAGTGCTAGTATTTAGGCTTTCCTTGTTAAAAGAGAGGCTTGAACGCTGTTAAGCGAAGGCCAGGAGATGAGTTTCGATGGGCCTTCTACACTCTCAGCGAACGTGTTTTACGACAGAAGTTTTTCATAAGGGGGTATTGGGTGTGATGCGAGATGTTACTGGAGTCCTTGTCCGCCACTTAGCTACCAACTTGAACGTCCAAACGCACACAAAAAATGCATTGAGGGCCGTCATCAAATGAAGCAGTCCGGTGTAGTCCCCGTGGGAGTCCCTGTAGTAGCCTGCAAATTAAAAAAAAAGAAAAGCGCAACGTCACCGGCGTATGTAACAGCATAAGAGTTAAGGCATGCTCTAAATTTGGCTATCAAAAGAAAAGAGAAGTAGGTATGACCAGGATTTGGGGACATGTGGACGCAGCGCCATCTCTCGTCGGTGACAGCGGTGGCCTGCCGTAACTGAATGGAAAATAGGCGAAAAAAAAATCATATCTGACGAAAAAGCTAGTTATCAGAAACAACTGCCGGTTCTTTTAAAGTTACAGTGTTCACACTACAAACCCCGTGGTTCCCAGAGTGTTTGATATTTTACAGTGGGCCACATGTGTTTCTATTGTGCAGTGTTCAATTGTCTTGGGAACCACACGCTTTGTATTGCGGTACTAAAACTTTAGGACAAGTGCCTGTCCTCGTCGTTTCCTTGCACGCTGTGTGCTTACTGCGCTAAATTTTAATATTCTGGAATACCAACTAGCCCTATAACACGCCTTGTTGTAGTGCCATACTGGAATTTTACCAAAATGTTCCACGTAGGTCTATGTTGTACAGAACCCAGAGTCGTTCTTGAGAACTAGATTTCTTCAAGAGATATGATTTCTTTTCGACCATTTCTCATTAAGTTATGGCAGGAATCCGTTGCTGCCGCCGAGAGATCGCACCCCGTACAGATGTCCTCTAATCTGGGAAAGAGCATGCAAAGAATAGTAGAAAGGAATATGGTCACTTATGTTGTCCAGTGAGTGGCAGTTTAAGGGTAATTTTTAACTACCTCACGTCCAGGCAGAGCAGCACTGTACTGCACGCATTGAATGTAGTCCATTCATCAAGATTATACAAATACCAATAGTTTATTTGCTTGCCTGGCTTGACACATAGCAACAGATACATTAAAAATTCCAGCCAGTTCCACGCGATGAAAACCGTCGGGCAGCGAAGCTGTCGCCCCTTTCGTCAGACATTACAGCCTCGTTTGTCCGCCGCGGTGGTGCAGCGGTTACGGTGCTCGGCTGCTGATGGGAAGGTCGCTGGGTTTGGATCTCGGCCGCGGCTGATCGAATTCGATGGAGGCAAAATGCTAGAGGCCCGTGTACTGTGCGATGGCAGTGCACGTTAAGGAACACTAGATGATCAAAATTTCTGTAGCCCTCCACCACGACGTGCCTCATAATCATATCGTGGTTCTGGGACGTAAAACTCCCAACGATTATGATATACTACATCATGTTCCTGAGTCTCGGCAAAGTTTTCACTAAGGACTTCTTCGTTGTTTTTTTTTTGTTCTTCAGGTTAAGTCATGTGTCCCGAGCGACGATGTGCTCGTTCACAGCCGTGCTGGAACGCTTCAGTAGCGGCCCAGTGTGGCCGTGGCCCATCACACCCGCCCGTTCGACCAAAACGCGTATTAGTACCACGGCCGCGCTGGAACGCAAGCAACGTTGCTAGCGCTGCGGCTGTGCATCACAGGCACGGTCGCGCTTATTTCGTTCGAACGCCGCCGCAGCTCTCGCCATTCCGTGTGCAGGAGCAGACGATGCAGCACCGCGTGCGCCGTACCCAGGAAGTAAAACACAGAGGAGCGACGACTCCGCCACCGCGCGACATATTCACTCAGGACAAACCGTGCAACGCGAAAGCGGGACTCTAGCTGCCTCCTCTCTGGCTGACCTACTTTCTGCAAACACCACTCGTTATCCTCCTCGCACTGCCCCATTACTCACACCTCCACTTCGCGGTAGATCATGCGACCTCCTTCCTTGCTCCTCTCTGACGGGACTCCTCCTTTCAACCTGGTGACCTAATGGTCGGTACAACGCATTCACTATGCTTCCCATAAATTCATGTTGTACAAACGTGGCTGTATAGCCCAGGGATTATGGCACTTGTCTTCGGACCGTGCGGCTCTGGGTTCAAACTCCGCCTTGCCAAGAAAGCTTCGTCATTATCATAATCATAATCATCATCAGCCTGACTGCGCCCACTGCAAGGCAAATGCCTCTCCGTGTTCCGCAAATTCCGCAAATCAACCCGGTCCTGTGCTTTCTGCTGCCGCGTTATACCTACAAACTTCTTAATCTCATCTGCACACATAACTTTCTGTCTTCCCCTCGCGAGTTTGCCTTCTCTTGGAATCCAGTCAGTTACCCTTAATGACCAGTGGTTATCTTGCCTTCGCGCTACATGCCCTGCCCATGTCCATTTCTTCTTGATTTTGACTAAGCTCTCCTTAACGCCTCTTTTTTTCCCTGACCCACTATGCTCCCTTCTTGTCCCTTAAGGTTACACATATCATTTTCCTTTCCCTTGCTCGCTGCATCGCCGTCAATTTAAGTTGAACCCCCTTATGTCAGGCCTCAAATTTTTTTCTCCGTAGGTAAGTACCGGTACGATGCAGATGTTATATACCTTCCTCTTGAGTGATAGTGGTAACTATCATTGATGGTTTGAGAATGCTTTGCCGAATGTGCTCCGTCCCATCCTTATTCTTCTAGTTACTTCAGTCTCATGGTTCGGCTCCGCGGTTACTACCTGTCCTAAGTAGACGTATTCCTTTACAAATTCCAGTACTTCGCTACCTATCACAAAGCGCTGATCTCTTCCGAGACTGTTGCGCATCACTTTAGTTTTCTGTATATAAATTTTCACACCTATCGCTTGGCTTTTTTGTCCAATTCAATAATCATAAGCTGCAAGGAAGCTTTACATTATTATAATTATTTCTTTATTCACACCCGCCTTCAGTTACACCTCATCGCCGCGATTGATCACAAGACCTCCTCCCCTTTCGTCTTCTCACGAGGCTCATGCTTTGTTCCTGGTCACACAACCTGCTTTAGCAGAGCCTGGACTACACCTGTGCAGAGTCCGCGAAGACAGGTTTGCTGTAAAAGAATCCAAGTCATTCTGAATAATGATAAGACTGCAATCGAAGATTCGAAGTTACGTGGTTGACCGCCGAAAAAGTTAAGTAATCAATGAACAAAATGCTCACGCAGTCTTCAATAAACATCGGTTTTTAAGTTTCAACGCGATCAAACCTACACATCCGCGGTCAACCTATCTGCTGCGAGATGAGCTAATGGATGTGTGCACCAGGAATAAATAATTTGCAAAGGAGCCAACGTAATTGCTGACAGAACGCATAACGTTTTCAGCCGCATTGTCACGTGCAGTTGACAGTTCACCTTCAAATTGCATTTCGTCTCTCCGGAAACGCACCGGAGATTCTCTGCGCACGTGGCAAAGTCACTGCAAGCATGATGCGTTCCTTTCATGATGTGGGAATCGAGCGCGCCCTCCCCTTTGGCGCCTCGTTCCCCAGCTAGCACGTGTGCTGGACGCGCGCGGCTCGAGCGCCGTGAACCGCCGTTAATCGGCGATATGGCCACCGTGGCTACGCCGCCAGGTCTTTTTGCCTGCTGCTAGCAATGCGTCGGACTTCCCCGCACGGCGCTACGTGACGAGGCATGTCCGGACAATGCTCGCCGCGCAACACGCTAGCCTACGTCACTGCGCTTCGCCGGTCCTCACTGACCGCCAGTGACAACTTCCTCTCCCATGAGTTCACTTCTGTCTGGTGCTGGCTCGCTGTGTCCGAGGCTCTCTGACGCTGCTCTGGCAGGGGGCTTCTCGTTCGTGCGCTCGACTGCTGCTCTGTGTGTGTGATAGTCGTAGCGCCACTGGCAAGCGTACTCGACCGGTCTTGCGGAGTTTCCCTATACGGCCTGCATGCCCGTGACTGTCGCATTGTTCTGCATTTTGGTTTAATAAACCCGCGTTGGTTGACAACCTGCCTCGAGTGCCTTTTCTGCGCCGTGTCGCAGAGTAGACGAACCCGGCCGTAGCGTCTTTGTTCGCTCAGACAGTATTTCGGTTCCGTCGAAATGCTGCCGCCACGCCCGGGATCGAACCCGCCAATTTCGTGTTAGCAGTCCAGCACCGTGATCGCTGTACCATTTATGTGGACCATTTGCCACTGCGTTGCATCCCCTCCAGGTGGGCCACAATCCGTGTTGATCTCGCGATTTTATTTAAAATAATGCCTACGCTCAGGTCAATATTTGGTATTTGTTCAAACATCATATGTTAGATTTTATGACTGATCCTGACTTTGCATCTTGTATTCATTTTCTAAATGGCTCATGAGACCACAGCATTTATAGTTAGCTTTATCGACTGCCTTTAGTCAAAACGGCGAGTTGTTTCTACCAAAATAATTAGAGATTATGCCAAAAGCGATTAAGGCGTCATTAATGCTCAGCACAAAATCCTTGTCGAAAGCCATGCATCGGAAACATTGCGACGTAGTGTTGATGATAATAGGCAATTTGAAAAATAAAGGTGCAGTTACTGATCATTGCTTGAATGGTCGTAGTATGCATGCTGCTTGTCACTCTTCTTCGTTCACATCATCAATGCTTCGCTTTCGAAATAAGAACTATCCGATACTCCCGAAAGAATCGCACCTTATCGCTGCACAGCACTTCAATGAAAATGAAAAAATGCCAGTGCTGTGGCCAAACAGCCTTTTTATATGCGAAGCTATTCGTAGCCAAATTCTACCACTTTTTTACGTAAAACCCATCCATTACTGAAGGAAGCCCCTGCGAATTTCGAAATCTTGCTAACGGCCATAAAAAAGAAACAATTGTGCTTTGTGATGACAAAGAACAGGTGATTCTGGCCAACAGGTGTTAAAAATTTCTGCAAAATGCGCAAATTGCCTAATACGGATGGTCTTGTTATGGATGTATGTAGAATATTTAGTATACACTAAAACTATAAAGTTTAGGGTTAACCCCAATAACTCTGCACTTGTTACTGACAAAATCGCCTCGGACATTTTGAAAAGACTTCAATACACTTGTTAAGTGCACCTGGAACTGCGCTTTTAGCACAGTTTCACGTTAACCTTTAGGTTAACTTTTAGGCAGTTACAGTGCCTGAAACTGCCTGCATTACCCAGCGACTGGAAGGAGAGCAAAATAATACCTATCACACTATCACCAAACGACGTTCTACACCGAAACCACTTAACTGCAGCCGCCTATCGGTAACTCGTTTTTCCACTCGTTGTAGTGAAACATTTCGTTTGCTGGAACGCAATTAACTTTGTATACTCAAGTGACGCCTTGGACAGCATCCAGCATAGGTTCAGGAAATGCTTCGCCTGTAAAGCTAAACTTTTAAGTTTCACAAAAGGGTTGTTTTCTTCTATCGAATTTGTTTCTATTATAGATTGCATATTTTACGAATCTACTGACCTCTTTGATACTTCCTAATCGCCTAAATTCCGGTGGTCTCTGCAGTTTATTGGCTCTCGTATGCTCAAGTAGACTGAGTGCTTTTGAAACGACAGAACCCAATACATGAGTACCAAAGGTAATAACTTCGATATCTGTTGCGTTCCTTCTTATACGCCAGTGCACTGTCAAGGGGCCACTATTATATCTCATTTATACAAGAGAGAGAGATGAAACTTTATTGAACTGAAAAAAAACACAGCATCGCCGCAAGGGAATCAATGAATGCGATAGCAACAAATTGAAACGCTATACGAAATAAGGCTAGCAGCTAACTCTTTAGGGTGCGCTGTCACATAAGTCCACAAAATGCTGGGTAGAGCGAATACGGTCCCTCCAGGAAGCGAAGCGTGTGCCGTCAATCATCTCAACGCGTAGTAAACGGTAAGCGCAGAGCACGATTACGAGCCTGTCGAGAGAGCGCGCGCGCCAGAGTTCGCCTCTTCTGATGAACGCTCGTACCCATATTCAGTAGCACCAAGGTGATAGGGCGAGCCAGAAGCAAAGAGCAAGAGAAATCTTGGAGGCATCTTGGATAGCTAGATACGGGCCTGATAAGTGCGTCAGCGACACATCCGTGTATCTTTCCAGAAAAGAGCGTGATTTCCTTTGTAGTAGATAGGAGTAGTAGATAGGAGTCTTGGGGGTGGTGAACGTCACGTGGTCATGAATGTATCGCGCACGCGCTTAGTTGTTTTATAAGGGTGATGTATGTTTCAATAAACCAGTTGTTAGTCTGCGATCGTCCTGTCCACTTCGTTTCTGGTGTCTCGTCCTTTGCGCAGTTATAAAATTTTTTCAATTCGTACAAGAGAAGCAGCCTACCTTCTTCCTCCCCCACCTCCAGTCCTTCATGCTCCTTCGCCCGACGAAAAACAAGAAGGGCGTTTCGTCTCTGATGTCAGCACCAATCGAAGGCAGGCCTCGCAATCGGGGCGATTTGATCGCGTGCGCCCTTGGTGCGACGGAGATGGCCGGCTCGTTTCATTCATGCATCAGCCGCATTCGTCACCAGCGCTCGCGCGTGGAACATATCATGCGCAGGGAGATGATACCGGTTTGGGCTTTATGCGAAGCGTGGCGGCGAAGACGACGGAAAAAGCCCGCTGAGAATGTGCATATAATTGCCATCGCAATAAAACATCTTTCACGGAGGGATGGCAGTCAGGCGGGTCCTGGCAACCATTGCCTCGGCTCATTGTATGGCCTTTTGTGAGCTTACCGGCCTACTTTGCAGGTAATTTCTACTTGCTGAGTGAGGAGGGAGGAGTTGCGTGCTCAGAATTTTACGGCATAAACTATTTGCAGAATACTGTGTAGCTTACTGTGTAGTGACAAATGCACATGACTGTCCTGTATTTCGGTTCGATATATACAGTACTTATTCATGTTGTTATGGCTGATCCATGGATTCAAATAATAAAATAAAATAATGAGAATATTTCGCTGCAGTGTTTTAATGATTCTGCCCCGCACGCTTTCCATACCACGAAACTGGCTTCCGTCTAGCACATATCTTTATGTACACGTTATGTCTTCCCATGACCTAAGCTTACTAACGCCACATTGTTACAGCATCGTTTTTCCTTATCCATCACCTGCAAGTCCGTATCAATCTGCTATCGAGAATTACATCTGCGACAATGTACCTCAGTTATACCACTGTTCTTTGCTACACCACAGCGGCATTCAGAGAACTTCAAGTACATAGATAAATCAAGTAACAGAGCTTGCCCGAAGGAGCCATTAGTTCAGTGTATTATGTTACAGAGAGACGGACGCGCGGTTTTCGAAGGATAGCAGCAACCGAACACTTACACATAAAAGAAACGAAACATTTTGGTGCAACTACAGTTGGTGTAACTAACCACACGATACTACATTTGGTACAACTCACCCTAACACACAATACGTGTAGTGTGGTTCCTCTGTGTGTCCCGCGTATGTACTGGTTTACCTAAGTATGTGTGCATGCCGACATGTCGCATAAACGCCATTTTGAAGTAGTAGGTAACCCATGTAAAAGGTTGGGTCATAGCACGGAGCGCAGAAGACGTTGTATTGCGCTATGAGGAGCTCTTTGAGCCAGATCGTTTATCCCGGCTTTGCCCGAATGTCAACCAAGACAGCAGGAGAACAACCTCCAGCGACAAAAATGACACACTTCCTCGCAAATGGGTCACGTCCCGAGCGAACTGTTAAGAGGCGTTCTTTATCGTGTGGCCGCTTCTACACAGGCCGAACGGGCCGCCGAGCTAATTATCAACTGCGAAAACATGCGGACTCGCTAAATGATACACCGTGTAGCGTCCTATCTAGTTATCTAGGCACGTGCGCATTCGTGGCAACTATGAGGAGTGTATCCACTACAAAAGGCCGCGGAAAATAGAATCTGCGAGAGCTGCGAACCTATTGCTGTCCCCAAGTGTGATGCGCCTGCGTTGTTTAATGTGAAGAGTCTACTTGCGATGGTCTTTTACATTTCATGGCTGCTACACATAACTGATACATTTTTTATTTAACAAGGAACAGTATGACTGTTAGTGAGCGCCAGGGCCATTTCCGTTCAATTAACCCTCCAACGTCCGAGCAGAGTTCCAAATCTAAGAAATTTGAAAGATCTAGTTTACTTCTTCCTAGTCAGAGCGACTATACGTTTAGAAGAAAAGAAAACAGAAATGTTATTTACGTTGGTACTTGAATGTTAAACTAAAAAAATCAATAAAGTTTGGTTTTATGAGCCATCTACAAATTGAAATGCACACAGCTGAAAGTGCTTTGTTGAAACATTGGGCTTATGATGTTCGCTGTTATGACATGACCATTTGTAACGAACAATTTTAATTTCGCTGAAGCGCTGTTAGTCACAGTCACATTATCTGCGCATTTTGCTAGTTTTATTCAGCTTTCAGGAGATTGAACAAGCATACCCTTCATAAAAACAAAAGAGGCGCGTTGACTGAGTTGGGCAACTGATTTGGGCAACCGCAGATAGCAACTGGGCCAAACGCATCCAAGACGATACCATGGGAGCTCCAAAAGAGTGTGACTGAGTGGCATCGCCTCATAGAACAGAAATAGGCTCTTATATCATGTCTAACAGGAATTAAATAATGCGGCGTTAAGGCGTAGTATATCATCATTTCAATGCAGTTAGTACGCTGTTACATACAAACAGTGGTTTCAAACCGCTGATTACTATATTTCAAAACGCGGGCCTGTACACTTCTATGCGTGCTGCCGATCGCCTTCAACCGTACGCTAACGCAACCTGACAGGTGTAGAAATCAAAAGCCCCATCAAACAACTTCGTGCGCACGCGGATGAAATCTATTTGGTCTAAATTTTCACGGCCAAAGACGCCTATCATCCGCCACTCTGCCATGCCTAATCGCTGTCTGTGCCAGCGAAAGCAAAACCAGGACGTCCGAAATTATGAAGGCGAAAGCATTTGATGCCTCATCAAACGCGAATATTGACCAGGGGAGTCGGCGTCAGCACGAATTATGCAACCATAATCACCATGTGATTAGGTAACCATGTGACGTCATCATGACGTCAAAAAAGACAAAAATGTGTGACGTCATCAGGAAGCCACAGTGACGTGACAGCACATAATAACGTTATTAAATCACGTCGTCGTTTCGTCAATGGTGGGCCGATCACCGAGGCCGTGGAAAACCAGCTGAGGGGCCAAAAGCTTGCAATGCCTCCGATACTGGAAGTAGTGCAAAAACACGTTAGCTGCCGAAAGCTTTCGGAGGGTTTGCGGGGGAGGATCAATACATCGGCTGAAAAGATAAGGCAGATGACTTTCGCCTTCGAGTCGAGTTAGGCAAATGCATAAGGAGCCCTATGTGCTTTTAGGGCAGGGATGCTTACCGATAAGGACAGGACGCAGGAGAAGAGACGCGCCAGTGCAGAAGAACACGCCACCTATAATCACTGGCAAAGTGGTGATGCCGAAGTCCTTGACCAAGGCGGGCGCCAGCAGGCACGACCGTGAGCCGTACGTGGCACCCACGCAGGCAGACGCGACAATCAGTTGCGGCAGTGTATTCGTCCAGACCATCCACTCGTAAGTGAGGCCTTGAACTAGGAATCCGAGTAGCATGATTGACTCATGAGACAACACCCGCGAATCAACGGCGATGCCCACCACCGATCTGAAGCCGATGTCCGCTGCTGAGAAAGCTTGCAGCAAATACACCGCGTTTGAAGGGTTTAGGCCGTGGTCACGAGCGAGGTCCGCCGGAATGAGGACGAAGACACCAACTGTGAAGATCACGGCGGCATAGGAGAGTGCGTGCACGAGAAAGGTCAGCGTTAAGAATTGTCTTGCTGTCTCGGGAAGACTGAAATATAGAAGAACCTTCCTCGCTTCTTTCAGCTTAACAGAGTTTGTGTTTGAAAACACGCCGGTATGCTCGATTTCTACCTCAGCTTCAGCAGAACAATGCGCTGCATGATGGCCGTTGGAAGGTTGATATGGACAATGGGGACTGTTTTGTAATATTGTTCCCTTGCTGATATCGCTGTCATCATTTGCTGATTCAATGAGAACAACCGCTGCACTGCAATCGTCCTCTTTTTCAGACTGTACCAGTTTTCTCTTCACTTTCGGCTTCATCAGCCACGGTGGGCTTCTGAGAACGATAACAGCCGGTATCGCATTTAGAAGAATCGCCCCGTAAAGAAGGAAAGCGCCACGGACACCGTAAGTTGTACGGAAGAACTCCACCAGTGGGGTGATCACTAATGGAGTTGATGCCGAAAGCTGTGAACACTATGCTGCTGGCCGTTGCCCTTCGCTTCTCGAAGTGTTGGGCCACGAGAACATTGGAGGCAACGAACAAGCCACAGAGCGCTCCGCCTGCGCAAACAAAATGAAACAATAAATATTCAGATTTGACGTCAATATTCGGTCATAAGTTGCAGCGTAACTAGAAAAATTAGCAGCAGAATCTGCATGGCTAATAATTCAGCGCAAGCGAATACACCATGCCAAGTGAAATTATTGTGGTGTACTATTTCAATGTATGCTAAAGGCACTGAAAAAGGTTAAGATAATGTACAAGGAATTCAGCGAAATCATAGTACTCCCTAATTTGTGTAGCCCCGGATTCTTACCTAACATAGGGCAACTTAACTTTCTTCCATCGTTATGGCGTACAAGAAACGGTTTTAGTTACAGAAGTATTGCGCTGACTATAGCAGAATGGCTCTAGAGATACAACTCGCAAAACTAATTGCACAGGATTGCGTAAAAAATGAGGGTATTCTTATGCATTGCATCTAAGAGGAGAAGGCGATAGCGTTCCGGATACGTTTAAAGTCGCCTTTTCATTCACTTCCTACACTTCGCTACTCGATGCACACCTCATGCTTGCCGTTAGGGCTCAGATGAGTTGACGCATGGCGTTTTCCTTTGTAAACTTTCCTAGGGCGCCTACTGCAAGTACACTTGCAAAGAACCCAGTAAGCTATAAGTCACTAGTCTGCAAAGCAGTGACATACTCACTAAGGCTATGTAACGCAATGAGCGCATCTACATAGTTGCGCACTTTGTCGATGCTGTGGCTGCTACTGCTGTTGATAATTATGAACCTTGGCTGAGCGCTTTGCAGTGGTTTAACAGCTTCACACCGCTCACTCGTTACAGAATCAACAAGGTACGATTCTGCACTTCTGCCACTGAATATTACGTCTGTTAGCGCGTCCCCAAGAGCGACATTACACTTGTTTAGTATTTTCCCAAAGCAGCTGTAAGCACTGGCGTAGCACAATGGCAGAACTCTCGCCTGTCCCACAAGATAGCTCGGTTTAATTCCAGCTCGAGTCCTCAGTTTTATTCTTTTGATCCATCCGGATTTTTCACTCACGGACAACGCCGCCGACGCCGACACCGCGTTTTCTGCAACGCGGGCTCCTTACGCCTATGACGTCAACATGTCACGGATTTTGCATAATAAACATCGCATTCCTGTGAAGGCGGTGTAGAATCGTACTAAAATATTTTAACCACGGCGCCGTCGGCTGTGCCAGTAAAAGTGCTCGCATGTTCACATGCTTGGGAGTCATACTACACTTCGAGGAAAAAAAAAGAGTACCTGGTGCTTTTTGTGATGAGTTCTGACTTTTCACATGTGTAACTTTCTTCACCGGTGCACTGGTAGCTCTTCTTTCGAGTGTCGCGCCTCTCACAACTCTCTAAACAGAGCACGTTAACTCTCCAAAGAGAGTTAACGTCTATTTTGCAAGAGAGATATATGTGGCAAGTTATGACTCACCAAAAAGCAGTAAAAGCGCTCTTTTTTTCCTCAGAGTGTACAGCATGAAAAGCTCTTTAGCAAGTGTGAACACATACTCTGCATGTAATTACTGCAGCTGCGAAGAAACGATCTCCCATCTTCTGTGTGAGTGTCCCCGTTTCAGTGCGCCAAGACAAGAACTTTCTAATGCGCTAGATAAACTTGACACTCGCCCTTTGTCGGAACAAAGGGTTTTGGGTACCTTTGCTGTGTCTGTCGTCAGTACAGAAGGCTTTAAAAGCATTATTGCGCTTCTTCCGGACAACTGGTCTTAGAGACAGACTCTAAGTAGTGCCATATCCTCGTTTTCTTTTTTTCCCTCTCTTTTTTTCCCTTTTCTTGCTCTCCTTTTTTGTAACATCTCTCTTCTATCATCTTTTATCCCCCTTACCCCTTCCCCCAGCACAGGGTAGCGAGCCGGTCTAAGAACTGGCTAACCTCCCTGTCTTTCCGCTTGTTTCTTCCTTCCCTTCCCTTATGAATTGCTGAGACGACGCATAGACATTCGCGTTCCAAGGGTATTTTTTTCTATTCGTTGCAGCATCAGCGTTGATGGAAAGGTGGAATCGATCCTGTTAGATCACATTGGACCAGTACACGAGCATACGAGAACGTAATCACCGAGCGAGAAACTAATTACCCAGAAAAGAAATGCGCGTTTCTGCGCGCTCCCGTCGCGAAGCAAACAATAGTACGTTGAATTAGAGGCTATATAGGAAGCGCAGATTCTTCAGTTCTCATGTAGCTGCCATGCAGAGTTATTTACTTCAGCAACCAGCACAATCAGTTGTTACAAAGATTCCAATAACTATAGAGAACCAGTTCACCAGCGCCTAATGCCATAATGTAAAGAGTACTACGTCGATAATAATAGATGTTTACCGTGAACGAATCCAAATGAAATTGTGATAAATAGCAGAGACTTCGCCAGGTAGCAGAGGCTGGCCCCAATTCCTGCCAGAGACGAGCAGGCTAACAGGACGATTCGGCACGAGAAACGCTGGCAGAGGTAGCCAGCTATCGGACCTGCATTCCAAGTAGGAAACAATACCCAGAAATTGCGCTTGTTTTGCAGAAATAATGCATAGTAGCGTTATGTGCCAATTTATTACATCGAAGAAACAGCAAATGGGTATCAGTTTTATGAGCATGCAACTGAGCGACACACAAAGTTGTGTTAAAAAATTTGACCTGCTGTGCGCTGGTCAAAAGGCTAACTTTGTAAGGGCAGCTCAGAGGCGTCAGGATGCTTAGAGTAGCGCGCTTATCGGTGAGTAAAGGTGTAGCTTTCGGAATAAGCGCATGCCTAGGACACGGCGCTATCTGATGATTACAGTCGGCCGCTGAGCTTTAGAGAGGACGTTAAACTCATTACAACACCTCACACGCAAGGCTACTCTTGAAGCCCTTATCTGCCATAGAGAGATAGTTATTCGTAAATGAGAACTACGTTTTAGTTGCATAGATAAAGTCTTATCCTACATCATTCAGGGACAATCAATTCCCTATCAGCAACTAAATTCCAGTTCATGAAACCAACAAATGCTCTGAGCTAATTTTGAAGAACGTTGTGTCACAAGGAACGATAGTTGACTATACGCATCGCCTACCTCCCATAACAGTAAAGTACCCGCCAGAGACAGCGGCCAGGAAGCTTCGGCTCGGGTTACCCCGAACGTTTCCACGATTCCATAGAAGAAGATGCCAGCTAAACGGGGAGTCGCCATGGCCAGAAACAGAACCCAGGCGCAGAAGAACGCACTGATCCAGCTCCATCGAGAGTCGACTCCAAATAGAGGGTCATCCCTCAGTCGGCGTGTATTCACCATGACGCTGGGCACGGGTAATTTGAGTATTGGAGGACCTCAGCGGGAGTCGTCGGCTCTTCGTTGGGCTCCGGGCTGGCTGAAGAAAGACAACCAGCGAGGTCAGCGTACGTGGTTGAGCTGATTCATTTTGCTTAAACAAATCATTACACTCGTTCAACATCGTGGAGCCACGTCATACAGAGTCACCGACTTCGGCACGCTCACGTTTCGTGCTACGCGGCGTTAGGGCCGCAAGCAAGTTGACGGTGCTCGCGCTCCTCGCGCGTGAGCAAGGAGGAGGGCTTTATCAAGCCGCTGCTGACACGGGTGGTCGACAAGCGATAAGGCTTGTCTCTAGTAGACGTTGTTGAGTGCCTTCTGTCTTATCGCTGACATCAACATACAAAGCACTCGCACGAGGGAGAAAAATAGTAATACCACGTCGCTCCAAGGTCGCTCTATCGGTTACGCTGCACGCTGCTTTTGGTTATTGCAAGAGATAGGTTCACGAAGATCTGTGCTGCATATATTTGTAGGACAAGAGTTAGGGTGCTCCGTTCACATGTATAAAGCGAAAATATTTTCTCGTTTTTAAATGCGAAGCATTTCTCAGCGAACTTCTGCGAGTTTGAGCGTATCTATCTATCTATCTATCTATCTATCTATCTATCTATCTATCTATCTATCTATCTATCTATCTATCTATCTATCTATCTATCTATCTATCTATCTATCTATCTATCTATCTATCTATCTATCTATCTATCTATCTATCTATCTATCTATCTATCTATCTATCTATCTATCTATCTATCTATCTATCTATCTATCTATCTATCTATCTATCTAGCCGCCTACGACTTTGTGGTCTCCTGGACGTTTCGTTAATACGATGTACACCAAAACTGGTGTGGCGTAGCATGACTGACTGTATGGCGAACATAAATGGCAGGTCATAACATGAAAATCATGACATTCATGTCATGAACGGAGTCAGTCTGAGGCATGCAGAGTCGGCGTGTTGTGTGGTTCAGTGTACGAATTCTGCGAAGCCCAGAGCGATTCCCACGTTGCCGCGCTGCCGTCGGAACACGGGTCGGCGCCGCAAAGAGAAGACGCGGAAGGCCCCGCTCTGGGAAAGAAGGGCGACTCTGTGGTGACGCCGTTGAAGCGCAGGGCCGCCAAAGCCGCCTCCTTGCTTGCAACAAAGGGAGGACATAAGAGCCGAACGGGAAGAGCGTCGCGCCGATGGGACGACCGTCGACACACGGCCGCCTGGTTTCAGTTATTGTTTAGCATCCGCATGCGCCCTTTTGAGCGCTTACCCGCGCTGCCGTTCGGAGAACTTACCGCTAACAGGGAGCACGTGTCGGCGCCGCAAAAGGCGAACGCGAGGAATTGGTCTTGCGACCGCTTGGCCGGATGCGACCGGGGGATGTATTTGTGTACAATCGCCGTCTGGTAGTAATTACGGCACTCGGAGCGTTCAGGTGAACCGGCCCCCAGCTGCATGTAATGACCGAGTGTCATTAGACTGGCAGAGCAACGCACTATCGCGTACACATTTCGCCAGTGGCCAGGACCTGGGAAGAGTCGCGCTGCTTTGTAGCGGCTTCTTGAAAGAGACGCCGATGCGCGGGTGGGTTGAGCTCGAGCCGGGCCTTGCAACGCACTGTCGCGTGCACACCGCTAGTGGCCAGGGCCTGGGAAGATTCGCGCTGCTTTGCGGCGATTTCTTGAAAGAGACGTTGGTGCACGGGCAGGTTGAGCCCGAGCCGAGCTTCGGCGCTGGCGGACGTCAGGGGCATGCTCAGGCTATAACGTAGGGGAGAGTGAGATGACACGTGTTGCGCAGTGAACCTATCCCCTCGCGTGTTGTAGATTGTGTCGTACGTTGGACCAATGCCGTGTCTGTCATGAAAGTGTTTGTGCCATTGGTTGTGGTGATGCCAACCCTCAAGTGTGATTGGTTTGTTGAGGGATTCTTTGTCTAACTGAAGGTTGAAAAGAGGCTGTTTTGGATGTGAGAAGAGAGCGGAGGTTCGGGCTTGGACCCGGGCAGACGCCTGAGCGTGGCAATAAAGCGTCTCTTCACTGGACAACGGCTCTTCCTTCGCGCTGCCACCGTGCACTCGAGTCATCGAGGGGCGCCGATTCGATCCTCAAACACCTTCCCTCCTTAGCTAGTGTTGAAGCTAGCGTAGGATAGTAGGGAAAGGAAATTAGCTAACGGCATGATTTACATTCAACAGTCTTGGTGCTCTTGCGGCCCTTTCGTTAACTTGATATATACGAAAATTAGTATTAGTCACGAGTGCGTGACGAGCATAAGTGACAGGTCCTAACGTGCAAATCATGACACAGATGTCATGTGCAGCATGATTTCCATGCCACGCTCATAGTGCGCTGGCAGCCGTTTTACTAGCTTGATATACACCAAAATTGGTATTGCGTGATGTGACTATGTCGCGAACATAAGTAACAGGAGTTCATATGAAAATCGCGACACGCATGTCATGTACAGCACGACTTACGTGCCACGTTCATGATTTGCTGGCGGCCGTTTCACTCGCTTGATATACACAAAAATTGGTATTGCGCGACGTGATTATGTGAAGAACAGAAATAACAGGAGTTCAAAAAGAAATCATGACGCGCATGTCATGTACAGCATGACTTACGTGCCACGTTCATGGTGCGCTGGCGGCCGTTTCACTCGCTTGATATACACCAAAATTGGTATTGCGTGATGTGACTATGTCGCGAACATAAGTAACAGGAGTTCATATGAAAATCGCGACACGCATGTCATGTACAGCACGACTTGTGTGCCAGGCTCATGGTGCGCTGGCAGCCGTTTCACTAGCTTGGTATACACTAAAATTAGTATTGCGCGACGTGACTGTGTGAAAAACATCAATAACAGGTGGTAACATGGAACTCATTATATGCATATCATGTGGGGTATGATTTAGACGCCACGCTCATGGTGCGATTGTGGCCATTTTGTTAACTGGATATATACCAAAATTGGTATGGCATGACAGGAGTGCGTACGAACATAAATAGCAGGTCACGCATCGTATATATCATGATCAGCCTGTCTACGCCCAACCATATATATATACAACACATTATATATATATATATATATATATATATATATATATATATATATATATATATATATATATATATATATATATATATATATATATATATATATATATATATATATATATATATATATATATATATATATATATATCTATATATATATATATATATATATATATATATATATATATATATATATATATATTATATGTTGTAAGCACATTTAACGTACTTCATCCTTCTCATCTGTACATAGCCATCATCATCCCTGTTCTTCTTCCTGCTGTTTTGTGTCGAGGCAGACACGACGGAATAAACTGTTCTGCTGGCGTTCTCTGGTCCGGTCGTCCTGCGTCTTTCACAGTGGTGGAGGTTCGTCAAGATCCCGACGTCCTCCTGTGTTCCCGTCCTACCTGGAGCTACGATACGGTCGCCGCTTGCGCCCGGCCACCCCTACAGCTATGCAGCCATCGCACCAAACCGCTAGCCCTAACGCTGCAACACCGATGCCTCCGGCTGCCCGCCCATTCAGGGGCGTAGCCAAGGGGGGTGGGGGGGGGTTGGGGGTGTTCAAACCCCCCCCCCCCGAAAGTTTTCAGTTTTGCTTGCGTATATAGGCACGCACACATACAAACGCACGCACGAACATACATAAAGTATGGTTGAACCCCCCCCCCCCCGAAAAAAATTTCTGGCTACGCCCCTGCGCCCATTATCCACTGTAACCAGCCTTCAACGCGAACCACCCGTGTTCGCCGGTCGCCGCGGTGACGACGTCGACGACTGGCTCGACATTTACAACCGGGTGAGTTCAGTCAATCGGTGGACCGAAGCCGAGAAGTTGACTTCTGTCCCATTCTATCTCACCAGTGTGGCAAAAACGTGGTATTTTAACCATGAAACTGACTTCGCCGATTGGTCCGCTTTTACCATCAAGCTGCGACAAATCTTCGCATGCTCATCGGGCCAATTGTACATAGCCATCATCATCATCCCTGTTCTTCTTCCTCGTGTTTTGTGCCGAGGCAGACACGGCGGAATAAACTGTTCTGCTGGCGTTCTCTGATCCGGTCGTCCTGCGTCTTTCAATGTATATATATATATATATATATATATATATATATATATATATATATATATATATATATATATATATATATATATATGTGTGTGTGTGTGTGTGTGTTACATCAAGTAGCCAGTATCCTAGAGTTAAGACATGTCATGATATTCTCACATATGCATGAAATCACATTTAACCCTTTGAGGTACAGGGGACACATACGCCCCCATATCTAAATTGGGTGTATCTAAAAAACTGCCTCGACGATGGGCGTATACCTCGCACATTCAAAAGCTGCATTTAGCAGAACATTATATTTAGGTCGGCATCACTGCTTTACATATCACACCAGAGGCGCTGTCGGAGGGCAGCGCGTTTCGCCCGAGAAAGTCATTGCAATTTATTTTAGCTTCCGGTGTGCTATCAGTTAGAAACACAGAGCAGTAATCTTGATGGGCTTCATTATAGCTGTGACAGCAGACGCAGTGGTTAAATCAGCGGGTATCGTACTTTATTTGGCGGAAAATTGGCTTGGGAGTCGGGACACATGTGTCCATATATACGGTGACGAAACTTTCGTTCTACATTGAATGAGCGGACGCGAACGCAGGTGGTGCCATCCATCCTTGGCAAATGTCACGGGAAGACATCGCATGACGTTTCCGTGTTTTTAATTGCGCGTCCATGAGCTAACCTTCGTAATTTGCCTCACATCAGCTTCTCGCATCGTAGGAGGATGGCTGGAAATCGGCGTAAATATCTTGTGTCAGAACAAGAAATCCACCAAATCTTCTTTGCCGATGACAGCGACGAAGAAACTGCATTTCAACTTGAAAATGTGGGGGCAATTCCCCTCTATTCTTGCTGGCGGCTGCCAGCAAGAATAGAGGGGAATGAAGAGCAGCCTGGGTCGCGCACACGCTCGGCGCGCTCGCGCTCGACAGGACAGCTGGCAGTGTGGGCGTGGCGTCCGACAAGTAAAGGTGTCTCTTCTGGTTGCCCTCCTTGTTCTTTGCGAGGGCTCCGGCTGAACGGTCGCCCTGAGCATAGGTCGGCAAACCCAGTCAGGAGTCCACTCACTCAGACTCAGATCGGGCCGTCAGTCTGAGTCTGAGTGAGTCCGGGTGAGTTTTATTTTGGTGAGTTTGAGTCCGCGTGAGTTTGGCTGAGGAAAATTTCAGTGAGTGGGAGTCCGAGTGATTACGGTTGAGGAAAATATTGGTGAGTCCGAGTGAGCCGTAAGCGCAAACTATATTTTATCAGTGAGTCTGAGTGATTTCCACCTGTTATTGCCGACCTATGGTCCAATCTACTCATGTTCAGCATTACTATCAGCCTTATATAGGTTTGAGTTTACACTGAATTCAATTTGCATATATCTCAATGCACTAGCGTTCATGCGCCATCTGAATATTTTTTGATCAGAGGCGTGAGTTGGGGGCGGGGGTTCGATGACTTCTCCCAGCGAACTCTTCTATGGCAATTTTATGATATAAATATCTCGTGTGAGTTGTGTATTTGTGCTTACTGGATTGAAGTCACCTATGACTCGTATAAAACGGTACAAGATCAAATGGCGTATCCTACAGCACCAATTATGCGATATTGGCGTTAAAGAGCATCGACATCGTGATTGAACGAGCAAATTTACCCTGGCTGTGTAGTGTGCTGGTGAGTTTGAGTCCGAGTGAGTCCGGTCGAGAAAAAGTTTAGTGAGTCTGAGTCCGAATGAGTCCGGTAGAGGAAAATTTTGGCGAGACTGAGTCCGAGTGAGCCCTCAGAGCAAGATATCATTCTTGAGTGAGTCGTGAGCTCCAATCTTTTTGCCGGCCTATGGCCCTGAGCCTAGATCGTTGACGATTTGGAATTTGCGGGAGAACACGTGCTTAACATTGCGGCAGAGATTTATACTAAGCACTCGAACAAATCGGCGCCTACAAATCTCCCCCCAAAAATCATAAGGCGAGCTGCCTCTATCCAGTCGACTACAGCACCCAGCGCATCTGACTTGCCCCCTGGAGAGCTACGCCACCGTGCCATACGCAAGAAGTTCGCCTGGCCTCGTCTGTACGGATGCTGTATTACTTCCCCTGAGACAAAAAGAGATGTATGCGCTCGCGCGTGTGACTCGAATATAAGGAATGATGGTTTCGTTGTGGGTCGCCTACGGGTGTGCTAACAGAGCGCAGAAAGCATCCCGAATCTTTTCATCTGTAAGTATCGAAGTTTGCTCAAAAGAATGCATGCCGTGTTTATCCACGGCGTCTCGCTGTGGGCCTAATTAGGTGGCCGTGCTTCGGCTTCAACCTTTGTTTTCTGATGTCACGTCTAGAAATTTTTGTACAAATGCCCAACATGTCGTCTGCTCTATTGACAGACAATTTGTCGACGAAATGACCGAGGCATTCATAAATTCCAACAGCTCTACTATACCACATACATCACTACACATACATCACTACACTACACCACGATCACGACCGGATCCTGTAACAAGTCATGACCAGCTGCTGGTGCTCACTGATCACTGATCGTAACGTGTCACTCAGTAAAAAAATACGCTACAGTCACCTTCCCGCCGCAAGCTTCGCATAACATCGAATCCCACGGTACGTGGGATCTGCTGAATTTTTTTCTTGTACGATGCCTGGGCCTCGACGAGGCTCTCCCCTGCGATGCGACATATTTCTTCGAGCTTGTCCCGCAGTTACAATAAATATACGTACGAGAACTTATGCTCTGCTTTCCATTCAGTCGTAGACCAGACTTCCCACAGAACCATTCATGGTGCTGCAATTGCTCTTTCATAAATGAACTCGAAAGGAGAAAAGCCGGGGCTAGCCTGCGGTACTTCCCTATGTGCAAAGAGGAGTGTAGGTAGGTATCGATCCCGTTCCTTGAGTCTCTGCTGGCACACCATGCGTAACATGCTCTTGAGCGTGCCATTTAACCTTTCTACTAGACCGTTACACATGGGGTGATACGGTGTCGTCAAGAGGTGTCGCATAGACAGTAGTCTACAAATCTCCCTCATCGATTCCGAGGTGAAATATGTTCTTCTATCCATCAGTATCTCTCGGAACTCCATACCTCGTAAAAATTTCCACCACGGCCTCTGCTATTGTTACCGTATCTGTGGTTTTCATTGGAACCGCATCCGGGAACCGAGTAGCCGCGTCCACCATTGTATGTACTTATTTTCTCTGTGAGATACTCGTTTTACGGGCCCTACCATGTCCACTGCGACTCTCTGAAAGGGTTGCACAACGATAGGCGTTGTCCTCAAAGGTACCTTCGAGACGAAACCTTTTGGTTTGGTTCTCTGACATGTGTCACAAGATCGTACAAACCGCTTAATGTCGCTTTGCGTGCACGGCCAAAAAATTCTTCAGCGACTCTGCTAGTTGTCTTTCTTACTCCCTATGGCCAGCCATTATAGTGTCATGTGCCAAGTCGAGAACAGCCCTTTGTGAACTCATCGGCACTGCTAACTGTCTCTTTTCGCCTCCATCATGGGTCTTGACTATTCCGTAGAGCAGCCCTGCAACCTACTCAAACTTATGCACGGCCCGACTCTTCTTACAATGAATCCATTTGCTCTGCATCTCAAAAGACCGTCGCAGCGTACTATCCGCTTCCTGCATTTTCCCCATTTCTGCTGCAGTTATGTCCATGACTGCCACTTACTCGTTCTGCTTGGTGCCATCCTTTCCCTTTTCACCCTTGTTCCTCGTAGCTCTCTCCACTGCGCATTTTGAATCTTTCTTGGTGTGCTGAACGACACATCGCTCGTCACATTTATCCACGACCTTAGGGGGTTGGAACTCCGCCACATCGGCGTGTGTTGTAGTAGGCAAGCTCCAGAGGGGATCGGGATCGTGCATTCGTCTCACTCCCGGCACATTACGGAGAATTACGGCGTAAAGAGGGTGTTTGGCACATCGGGCTTCAATCCATCCCCAATAATACGCCGTCAAAATCAGTCCCCTAGCAACTGTCATCCGTCGTGCTATTCCATCAACCAATAGGACCGGTGTTCCTGTACACGTGATATCCTTTTCTGGCACCATAGATTGTCTTACAAGGACAATGTTGGAGCCCGTGTCTCGGAGTACCGCCACTTCACGTGTCTGCAACATCCCCACGACGACTGGCATAGCAGCTTCGGCGTGTCCCGCCTTGGGAGATGTCATAAGAGCACTTGTATTATCTCCTGCCCTCCTGGTCAAGTTGCTTTTTCCTGTCACCATCACTAGGGCTTTCGTGCGCAACCATGGAGGCCGTTTTATTTCCTGACCTATCACGACAGGTTTCTGTTGTGTGCACACGCTTTCTGCACCGGTCGCATTTCAATGATAAACTGTGAGTGTGACCTACGGCCCAATTTGCTGCTCTATGCGCAGTCTTGTCACAGAGGTAGCATTTGATTGCACTCCGGATTTGCTCGTTGGTCTCCATACCTTTCTCATCTTTGCCTTTCCTTAGATTCCTTTTTCCTTGAGCCTCCAAATAACGGTCAGCGTGTTCCGACAGCTCGGCCACTGTCTTAAAGTTCCGCTCCTTCAGGAATACTGCCACTCCCTTGTGACACGATGTCAGGAATTGTTCAGCAATCATGCTATCCCTCAGATCCTCCAATGTTCTTTCTATGCTAGCCATCTCCAAACAACGATCGAAGTAATTGGAGATTCGAGCAAAGAACTGCTGGCGTGTCACGTATTCCTGTGGTTTCGAGCCTCGGAATTTCTCTTGTAAATCCTCGGCAGTTAATCTTAAGCGCAGGCACACAGCCGTCTTCACCTTATTGCAACCTTGTGTGTCCGCTGCTGGTATCCGGTTAAAAACGGCCAACCCCTCTGCCGCAAGGCACGAGCTCAATCCAGTCGCTCAGTCACTCCTCTGCCAGCCTTGTCCTATTGCTATTCTCTCGAACCACTGTATATAAGCGTCGAGGTCATCTCGCCTTTCGTCAAAAGGTGCGACTAACTTACGTGGATTCAATTTTGGCGGCTGGGGTACCATCTCTGACCTATCTGCTACTTCCACACTAGTGCTGTGCACAACTACAATATTTTTTCAGTCAGCTCTTTTTCTAACATTAAAGTTCTCTAAGCGCGCTTCTCCGCAGCTTTCGCTCTTTGCTCAGCTGCTTTGGCTCGCTCTTGATCTTCTTTCGCGGCCTCTCCCGCCTCTGCACATTTTTCTCGTAATCTTTTCTGTTCCTCATGATAGAGCGCCATTATAGCTTCGGCCGATAACCCCGTGGCACTACCGGCTACCATCAAACGCTCTACATCCATTTCGCGACTCCAGACAGAACGAGGCGTGTGACAAGGTTACATCAATCCTGGCAGGCTCGCCATTGTCACACGCATGCTGGTGCCTGGTTCGCTCGTAGAGCTGTGCGAAATGAATCAGAGGCCGATGGTATCAAACAAAAACTCCCACTTCATTCTTAGAAAATTACTAGAAAACACTCAGAGAAACAAAGACAAGGAAATGCCTTAATGCTACGCGTTTCGTCGTCCGCTACCATTTGCGTTTCGCTAGTTCTCGCGCTTACAGTCCCGGCGCGGCCTCCGGTAGGCTGGGAGTCCCTCTCGAGCGTGATGACGACACGCCTTATCCATGCTGTACCGGGGCGTAACTGCTGAAACAGCCACTGCAGCGCTAGTTTCGGGAGTTGCTCGCCGGGGCCGGTGCTCGGGACGGACACAATGTAGCCGAGGGTCAGCGGTAGTTCCGTGAGCTTTTCACCGAGGCCGGTTCTCGGGCGGGAGACTGAGGCGAGACCCAGCCAGAACTCTCACAGCTGTCAGACCCTCGAACTCAGCGTCTCGACTCCAACGTTCTTCACTGAGCACGCACCTTTTTTTCCAATCCTACGTCGCCGTGCGATCTTTTCTCGCCTTCCTTTCTCTCTTGTCATTGCACCCTTGAAATTATCTGTTCAAAATAACTTCTTCCTCATCCGCTTGTGTTGACCTTGTCATTCTTGACACAAGGCTATTGCGGCGAAGTAAGCTTCAGAGAGCGCAGAGCGCGGCACGATTGAAGTGCAATTGTTGGCCGAGCTCCGATAGGCGCATCAGGGCGCGAGTTAGCATTTAGCACAGCCGGCAAACTGAAATGAGAGCTACCCCAAATACTTGATTCCCTAACGCGATTTGGGCCGATACAACAAGGAGAAATAAGCTGGAAATGTCATGAAGGAGCGTTCGCTTGACAAGGCTGGCTGCATGACGTAATGCATGAGTAGTGTGATGGAAGAGAAGGAAAGCGGTCGACTTCACACCGCCGTGGCATTGCTTGGCAATCCCGATGACATCGGCACAAGACAACAGCTCCCGTGATGCACTCGCCGCAGCTTGGCAGCCGCTGCTCCTGCTTCGCTCTGTAGCACAATTTCAGACTTTTCGGCTCACTCTTGTCACTGGACGTAAATCGATTCACCAAAAATATTTAATCGATTAGGTGTTTATATGAAGCGTCTGCATCGATGGCGATTAATCGTTTTGCGGGATAAATTTTCATCGATTATTCGATTATTCATTCATCGATTTTACCATCCCTAACCTCACTGCTGTCTTCTAGTTGGCTCTCTCTTTCACTTCTATATCTCGAGGATATATTAGCGCGTAACTACTTCTAACACATGATATATATATATATATATATATATATATATATATATATATATATATATATATATATATATATATATATATATAATATATATCTATATATATATATATATATATATATATAAGGCGCACAGAGTATACGCGAGTTGGTTACATTGATCTAAAATGCATGTTGGTGTCTCCACTCTCGGACGGCGGATTATAAAGATGACGTCTTAGTTATTATGGCGCCTATGATTTGTTTGTCTTATATATGGCCAAACGGCACCCTTTACTGAAGGCCAGAACGCTTGACGGTGAACCCGAAGGTCGCATGACTGAATCCTGGCCATCGCAACCATATTTCGATGGAGGCAGAATGCGAGAAGCCAATGTGCTTAGAATTCGGTGCACGTTAAAAACCCAAGGGCACGTTAAAAAACCCTGCGTACATACATTATGCCAATTGAACTTTACATCGACTTTGGTTGTCTTTAGAAATACGTATCCATGCAAATACCAATACGAAGTGGGGACCGCTATAAGCAGTGCTCATAGATAACCTTAGTGAATAGGTAGAATTTGCACGCATTTACAAGCCCTTTGCGTAATTAGCAGTCTTTTACTAGTTTTATGTTAGCCCGCGGTTGTACAAAAAAAGCCAGTAAATGCTGCCTTGCAAAAAGAGCACTCTTTTAGTGGTTTTCTACCAATGGCGGCAAGTTTTTTATCGGTTTGGCAGAACAAATTTCCACAAGTCAATGAATCGTAGAAGCAGGACGCGCTTCATATCTCGGGGTGGGGGGCGTGAGCATGCCATCCATACAACTTTCCGATAGAGAGATGACGTACCTGCGCATGTGTAGTAGTTAATGTCCATATCAGACACGTATCCCAAATATTTTCTAATAAAAAAAGTCCTTGCAGTTTCAGCGCTCATCCTCGTCGTTCTCATTCTGTTAGTTTTTTAGTTGTCTTTTTTTTCACTGTAGTTTGCCAGAACAGTACTCTTCTTGTTTTTATTATCTGGGGTTTTACGTGCCAAACCGGGATAAGATTATGAGGCACGACATAAAGGAAGGCTCCAGAAATTTCGACCATCTGGCGTTCTTTAAATTGCGCTGACATCGCACATTAAAAGGGCCTCAAGCATCTTGCCTCCTTCGAAATGCGTCCGCCGAGGCGGAGATCGAACCCGCGACCTTCGGGTCAGCAGGCAAGCCGCGTAACCGCTACACCATCGCGGCGGACAACAGCATTTTTCTGCGGAGTACTTTGCCACAACGCGCACTGTTTTCATACTTGAATGTTTTGCCAATGTTTAAGAAACGGCATATAGACAGCGTATAGTGCTTGTACATTTTATTCTTCACCTGCCTTTTCCTTTTGCCTATAGCTCCTCCTGGCGGCGAACGTCACGAGAAGTAGAGCAGCGGACCTTGAGGTATTCCTGGTAGAATCTGACTTGACGCCTGGATTCCGTGGTAAGTATGGCACAAATTCTCCTGGCGTATCGAGTGGATGGTTGCAGAAAGCCCTACACTAGCTGAACTTCAATAGGACAAACTCGATTCTTTGAAAACCATGACAGTCCTAGCGCAAACCTTTTTCTAGCATTTGTGGCGTCTTGACTTCTCTCTTGTGTCCGCGTTTGCACGCCATGTCTGTTTAACACGAATACTTGCCAACTAGCACAGCTGTCTGGTATTTTAAGCCTTTTCCTTTTGTTAGCCTTCTGAGTTGGTCTTCGTCACTTGTTAGGATTGTTTACATACCAATTCGCAGCTTGTGCGTATTTGTCGGAACATTCGAAAGGGTGTTATATTGATAGTATACCGATAATTTTGGCGTGCTTGAAAGTGTTTAACTGTGCACAAATGATTCTCACTTTTAAAGGCAATAAATAGTTGGAGTTGGAGTGAGCGTCCCCCAATTTTTTTCATGAAATATTTGCAATATCGGATTTATTACTGTGCCGACTTACGCGAAAACATGGTTTCTGAAAACATATCAACATTTCCTTTACAATTTAACAAATTTAGTGCAACTCGGTGCAGTGGTTTCCATCATAAACTACGTCACCTTTAGATATATTTTCCTACGGAGCCATGATATATTAAATGCTAAAAATTCTACACGGTCACAAGTTTTTGGGCACGCCATTATATAGGCGGTTCTCATTAGGACACTTCCCTGGGCGCATTTCATTGACCATGGAATCGTCCATGCAGCAGGCGACAAAGTTTTCTGCTTGCAGCTGGACATTCTTGGAAGAGCCTAACCTACTCTAAGTCATTTTCGTGTTTGGAGCTACACTTTAAACCATGATCGCGTGCCGGCTGAGATGTCGTCGTAATCCGTGTCCTCGATGAAACGATAAGCTTCAAAGTCCAAACGCACACGAAGAACGCATTGAGAGCCGCCATTACATGAAGCAGTCCATTGTAGTCACCATATGTGTCTCTGAAGTATCCTGCAGAGTAAAAAAAGAAAGAAAGTAACAAACAATACGGCAGAGAATAACAAGTTCTACGTCATGTGAAACATCGGATGCTGAAAATGAACAAAATGTGTTCCCTGTTTTCCAGGCAATGGAAAAAAATATTGGCTGTCTTTTTTACTTTTGCACACAAAGCTATCACGAGCAAAAGGTATTTATATAAAACATGCAGTTGGGCGAGTTGGTGTTGAACCATATATGACATGTGAAATTTTTTAACGGAAACATTTGAAATAAAAGACCAAAAGAAAGAGAAGAATAACACAGTGCGAAGGTCTAGCGCTTGCCCTGTACACTGTACTCCTACCCAGACGGCCCAACTGGCCCTCTATCCACGGCAAGATTGAGCCACTGAGTCACCAAGCGCCGGCGACGCAGCCGTTAAACCTTCGCCCTTGTCCATGTCCCCTCGATTCTTGCTAGATTATTTTTTAACGCGATAGCATTGAAGACCTCGTTTCGCAGAAATTCCGGTGTCAGTGCCGGCATCGGTGGTTGTGAGCGAAAATCTGAGGCAGATAAAAAATAAAGAAATAAAAAAATTCGTTTGAGTGGTACCGGGAATTCGAACCAGCAACACCTCCCTCGCTGCGCAATGCGTTAAGCCGCTCGGCCACCACGCACATATCATCTAGCATACTAATGGAGAGCTATTGATATTCACCATATACCGTTGGTGGCACGCACATCTCCAAGATGCTTCAGTGTGGCATATGCTTCACTATCATCCGTGAGCTGGCACAAAGAGCCCTCGGGTGTGCTTTAAGCGGCATCGCCCCACCGCATGCATGGATATAGAAATCGGAGAGCGTCCGCACTTTGGCTTTCCTTGCGGTGCAGTTCAGGTGTCCATCAAGAAACGAAGCCAGGCAAGTGAGTGGGAAGGCGATACGAACACGGTCCGATTACGCTATCGTGTTCTACTCTTGAAAGCGAAGCTCAATCGTCCCCCAAGGTTTTCGCTCTCGTAATGTGCTATAAATGCGCCTAGAATTAGTAAGGGTCAAGGAGGTTAAAAAAGAAGTTGCGGGTATGGAGGGCTCCAATGCGTGCCAGTGCTTATGGGTGAAGCCGGGCTGAGCGGGCAGCGGCCGTCTTGGCACAAGCAGGAATGTAACACAACCAAGGCGCACACATTCGCGATGAGGATAAATTTTAGTTTGTAAAATAATTGTGATAAGAACGAATAAAATATCATAAAAATGTCATTATTGTGTAGATCTCGATGTAATTCTAAATCCTGCTCTTAATGCAGCTCCACTAGCGCGGAACCTGAGGGCAACCCAGCGATTCCCCTGGAGCAGGCCACCGCCTCGGCGATCGCGTACTTTCGAGGCGGTGGCGCCTTCCCTTGCGCGGTACAGGTATCAGCTGCATGTTTCTGAAGGCTCTTTCACAATTTTAGGCTAATTATTGCGATTCATTCTAGGTTTTTTCTGTAGTTTATAATATTTTGTACCATTTAAGTTTATTTTGTAATGTTTTGGGCATTCTTAGCCTTGTTTACGGCCTGTATTGACACTGCGTAATCATGCGACTTGAGACGGTGGGCGAGAAGCCAAACCCTTCATGTGCTACGCACTTAAGAACTTTATTCCGGCTCTCAAAATGTTTATGACACGAGGTACAGTGAACAGCAGGAAAAGTTCATTTACAACTGCAAAACTTTAATCATCACTCATGTAGGTTAAAATTGCTTACTGAATTCAGAACGATATAAGCTTATTGAGCCCAGTCCTTACTTTGTCTGCCATCATTTCTCAATCGTTTTCTTTGATCATGTGGCGAATGCAAATTTTTATGTAGCAGTCCACCACATTTTTACACAAATTGTAAAGTTGTATGATGTATCACCATCAAGATTGTGTTCATTCAGACTTGAAAGCCACTGCTTGTCGGCCAGAAGACACAGAATTTCTAAAACTACGTGTCCTGATTTTGAGTGAAGAGCCATGAGAACAGTGGTGACAAGCTTTCGAGGATGTTAAATCGATGATCATAGTCATGATCTTCGAGCAGCATGATTGATCATTTTGCCACAATTGTGTCTGTGTCTTCCGTTTTGAGAATGGTAACTGACTTGCTAAGGATGAACGCTAGGTTTGATGTGCAATTGCCAGAGCTTCACGATGTCACTTCTGTGCGCACAAAGAGGCGTTATAGGAAGCAGTGAACTGAGCTGCTGTCGGGTTATTGGTAAGTTCACCTCGACCTCGAATACAGCCAAAAAAATGTTTCAACATGGTCTTTGCTTATTTTATGAGTTAAAATATACCTCATAGAGCCATGAACTACCAATTGGTCAAAAATCTTCTAAATTCTTTGCGTGCAAAGAATAAATTCAAGGGACCCTGTATTATTTGGAGCCTCTAAAACAGGGCGACAAGCTGGGTCCTTCAGAGCCATGATGTACTTCCGAGCTTTGTCATAGTGAGACGTCCAGCGATTTTCGTTATGCTTGCGCAGTGGAGCCATGACCGAACTTGTTAGGTGGTTCCTAGAATTGAGGATATTGAAGAGGAAGGTGAACAACTATGATGAACCTCCCAGTAGCACTAGATCTCCTGCATTGGGGCTGTTTTAGTTAACGCTCAAAAATGACCAAGGCGTCAGCCACTGATGCTCCCAGCACTTGGACAGTAAATCGCACTTTCATTTTCTGCCTCTCCTACTGAACATTCGTCAACTTGTTCTCCACTCGCATCCCCTCCACATGCTGAAGGGCGTCTAGCACTTTCACATATGCCTTAGGAGCGCGGAAGCGTGTGTGAGTTTGTAAGACATTGAACAACTTCAAAGCTCCAAAAAACAAGGACAGACGAAAAACAGTGGACACGACCAGCGCTAACTTGAAGCTGTATTTATCACAAAAAAGAGTGGAAAAGGTAAACCCCATTAAGTGGCGCACATGCGTGCACACTTGCGCAGGCTGCTCACAAAAGCTAAAAAAAAACACCACATAACACTTTGGTATGACACCAGATTTCTGCAAAAATCCCATTTCACAAATCCCAAAAATACTTTATTTCACAAATGTGCCATTCTCATCAACCAATGACTTGCACCTGTCAGTGAATTGCGTATTGGCTTTTTTCATGTGACATGCGTCTAATATTATGTGCGAGCTTGCGCGGATCACTAGTGTTGTTGAAGCATGTCGTAAAGTGCTCAGTGCCGTTTTGGGACGTTAAAGCTCAGCAATTATTCAAGCGCTCACTGCCGAAATGGAGATCCGCACCAAGACACTTTGCCATTGTGAAATGAGATGCTGAAACATCGAAAGTGAGTGAAACAACTTGCACTCCTATAGCTGCCAATCTGTCAATGCATTATTTCGTCAGCCCAGCCCTTCCTTACCCTCTGAGCTAATGAATAAGGAAAGAGCCTACAGGCAACTGCAGTCGCATATGCAACCCGACAAGCATAGATTGTGAGTGCCGACTACGTAGTTCATCGTCTTTATCTGTATATACAACCCATCGCAATCTTCATCCTAGACACATGCATTCTTTGCCTCCGGAATTCTGTCATGTTGCGTGCCTGTCCGTAAATTATCATAACCAGCAACCTTGCTTTGAACAAGCCCGATCTGCTTTCTTATGGCCATGTGATCAACTGCAATGCAGATTCTCAGCACTTTTAATAGGCTTCTCAAGAGAGAAAAAATGATTCAGCCGTGAATCCTGGTTCCCCATTCATTGACCGGTACCACTCTCTGAGTGTACGAGGTGCTGGCAGAGCTCCATTGAATTTTGATCGAAGATATTCCTAAGCAGCTAGCGAATAAAAGTCAGGTGTTAGAGTGAACGCACGGTGCTCTGAGCGGTGTTCGACTTTTTGTTTTCTTGTGCCTTACAAAATAGCTGCTGAATCTCAGGGCAAGAAGTGGCACCCAACACTTCTGTCGCTCCCTTGAACAGGGCAGCTTGCTCCTTGAGTTTCAACATCATTTCTTGGGCCACCTCTTTCCTTCTGCTGAGCGTTCCCTTGTTTTGCTGCAAAACTTTAACTTTGTTATGAACATGAGTTACTTTTTGTGTTGCTGCATATAGCAATATCATGTAATGCACTTTAGTGGTGATGCTCTGGCACCATCGTCGAATTCTTGCCCAACATTTACAACCACGCATCCGGTGGCAGGAAGAGCTCGGGTTGCTGGTAGAGATCATTTCCTTTTCTCTTGCAGCAAAATTACCATTGCGTTATAGAACTGCTGCATGCCAAATGAGCCCACTTTAAACATTAATGAAGTAAGTACTCAGCATTTCTCGTAAAAGCTGTCGCGCAGAATAAGCAACGTACATAGACGAACACAGAACATACCCGCCAAGGAACCTCGCTAGCTACGTAATGAACTGAGTTACACATGAATGATAATCCTTCGAATAGCACGTGCCACATTGCCTCTATATAGTTCAGCTATTTTGCGGGAGACAGTGAAAACTTTCGCGTGCGACTTCAGTAGAGCGAAGCTTTGAGGCGCGAAACATTGCTGCCATGGTCGAAATCAAGAATTCAACCCGGATCAACAAAAATTTTGTTTAGAGATGACGAAAACACGCATTGTACGATCCCGTTTGAAGCAGCGGCATTTATTAGCGCTACGATGCGGACTGGGTAATGACACTCTCTGGCTTTTGAACGTACTTTGGGAACGCTGGAAACACTGTCGGCATGCTTCCATGTGGCAACCGAAGTGTTTGTCCTGTTCGATCGAAGCACTCCGGAATGAACTGCGCGGAGCACAACTGGTCGCCGCTTTTAGGCTCTCAGCTTATTTCGACTGGTTCAGCATTTTTGGGCATTTGTACAAAATAGTCTAGACGTGACATCAGAAAAGAAAGGGTGAAGCCGAAGCACGGTCACCTAATTAGGCCCACAGCGAGCCGCCGTGGATGAACATGGCATGCATTCTTTTTAACAAACTTCAATACTTACAGATTAAAAGTGATTCGGGATGCTTTCTACGCTCTGTTGGCACACCCGTAGGTGACCCACAACAAAACCATTGTTCCTTACATTCGAGTCACACTCGCGAACACATACATCTCTTTTTGTCTCAGGGGAAGTAATACAGCATCCGTACGGACGAAGCCAGGCGTACTTCTTGCGTACGGCAAGATGGCATCGTTTGGCTTTAGTGGAAGAGCGCACTCTTGACTTCAACACCTCTTTCTTTTTTGCTGACCACCTTGGTCACGACGAACCCAAACAGGAAAATGCATTCGCTTTCGGTAACAATAGCTTCCTTCGCAATATCGCAATTCGGTTGCAACGTTTTTTTTTTGAGAAAGCGTTATAACAATGCTGTGAACAGGACTGTTTCCAAAACCATCATAAATAAGCATCGCACTTGCTTCGATACCCTTATTATTTATTTATTTATTTCCGGATAGTTTTGGCTCCCTGGCCATTACGGAGGGAGGTGACAGTGAGAGTTGCAAATGTCGATACATAGCATTAGTGCAGCAGTAGGCAAAAAGGCACCTCATCGTCCGTCTACGACAAGTGCAATACTGCAATTCATACAGCACAGAAGCGAAATTAGAGCGCGAAACTTTATTTAGCACCCCTTGGACATAACAAACTATGAATCAACGGTGTACCACGTAACAGTCACAGATGAGTACTTGGAGGACACAACGTAAATTTTGTTTAGCACGAATGCGGTCATCGTTTCTAGCCCATTTGTGTGTGCACCGAAGGACGAAGGCCTCCCCAATTGATCTCGCATTTGTTCTGTGTTGCCCGAGCTGATGCCATTTCATCCCTGCGAACTTCTTAATTTGACCCCTTTATCTAACTCGTTGCCATCCCCGGCTTATTGTCTCTTCTATTGGTATCTATTACGTTGCTCCAAGCAGACCCCCAGTTGTCAGTACTGCGCATTACGCGACAGGCCCTGGTCCAGTTCTTTCCCTAAATAAAAAATAGAATATCGGCTACACATGTTTGTCATGTGACCCATTCTACAGCTTCACCGTGTACCCTTCTGCCATTCTACTGCCTCCGATCTCCCAATCCTTATGTTGCGCTTGACATTTCTCGCTCAATTGCGTGCAGCTTGGTCCTGAAGTATCTTTCGAGTTTCTTGTTGTGCGCCTAGTTTCAGCCCCATATGCTAGAAATGGAAGCATACAATGGTTGTATCCTTTCGAATTTACGAGAATCTTAAGGATTAGGTAATATAACAATTACAATGGAAAAAAAATATTCGACAGATCCCACGTATCATGGGAATCAATGTAATGCGAAGCATGCGGAGCGAAGGTGACTGTGGTGTAATTTTTTTACATTAAGCTAGACGCTACGAAATGACGCTGAAGGTTGGTGCAAATGGTATACGCAGACACATATGTTGATTCGCACATGTGTTATGTAGCCAATTGTTTACAGTTGCATAACGATGCCAACAGTAACATGGATATTACCAACAGCAGACGCGGTAAGCCGATATGTAGTGCATATACGTGTCCGTTATGAAGAACAGCGCACGCACGTTTCATGAACCCGTGTGTAGGTGTGGAAACGGTTCGTGACAGTTCTCACTTAGATGGCGGCGAGCGCAATGTCTTTGCTATTGTGACTGACGCGCGCAACGCTGACCTCGCCGATTCCGCTGCTTGTTTGTGTATGTTCGGTGTGTGACGGCCGGCAAAGTGGGTTATGGCCTACGTTGAAGTTCCGCATCGCCGTGTTCTTATATGTACCCACGCCGACGCACCTGTAATGAAGCTCCTCGCTGTGGACGACACATTGGAATCCCGTGATTGCAGTAGGGCTCATCCATCCAGCTTTCAGAAAGTGCTAACGCGCTAGCTTCTGTGAGCAGAGCGTCTTTTTTGAGGTCGTGCACGTGTGCGTGCACAGACTGTAAGTTGAGAGCAGGGACGTGAGGTGGTTGTTGTGGCTGTGGCATCGAATGAAGGTGGTAGCCTCGTGCCATGAAGGTGGTAGACCGGGCATGGACCATCGACGCTTGTCGCCCTGAAAAGTGCTACGTAGACCAACTTGAGTGGATGGCGCTTAGCGTATCCGAAGACCACCTGGGTGTATATGACCCTTTGTGACTTATATATAGTCATGGCGTTTGCTTGCGCAAGGGGAAACTGTGCCCTCTTACGCGAGAGATTTTTCTGGCGTATGTCGTGAGTGAAGTGGTTCGCGGTCCCACGTGTTGTATATTGTAATATGCTTTGTTCTGTTGTATGGCGCCAGGAGGCGCCGCCATTTGATATATATAAACACCCTCGCTACAGCCGAGGGTAAGTTGGGCGTGGTGTGGAACTGTGTGTGTGTCGTTCCTTTTCGGAGCACCACAGGTGCTCGGTGCCTTTCCATCGCAAACACTACAATGGCGCAGTCGACATGCGTTTTGAAAGCCTTCCACCCTCCGCCGCTCGCCAACGGCAACCAGCAGCCATGAAGCAAATCGGCAACACCAGATGCGGCGATACCCTTTCGGTCCGCTTGCATCGCGCCCTCGCTCTTCGGCTGCCCTCGCTCTTAGCGCATCACCGCTTATCGCGCCGCAGATAGCGAGCCACCGCCCCCAGGAAGGTCAGCGAAACGCCAGGTGATAACGTAACGCCACACAGCTGCGACATGGCCGACTTGATAGGAAAGCCGCTTGGGTTTTGGAACCATCCGGGAACACCAACAGTACCGTGGACGCGGTGGCTTGAAGATTTTGAAACTTATTTGCTTGCCGCTGGCGGCGAAAGTTTTTCCGCGGAACGCAAAGCCGCACTGGTCAAAAGCTGCTTGGAGCCGAAGGTCAGAGGCAGGCACGGGTTGCACTCGCCGCGGCATTGGAAACGCCGGGATCAACCAAAGACACCTACTCCTAATTGGTGCAAACGCTAACGGCAGAGTTCAGCCTTCCAGAGGCAGTAGCCACAGCCAGACTCTCCTTTCGGAACCTCACGCAAGGCGAGTCTCCACCCCAGGATTTTCTCTTCGAATTGCAAGATACAGCTAACCAGTGCGACTTCGGTGAACTGAAGGACCAGATGCTGCTCGAACAATTACTCATTGGATTGACTTCTACGCGACTACGGGAACGGTTGCTTGTCGAGGAGGCCACGCTTACGTTTGAGAAGGCCGTGAAGATCATCAACGATGCCGACCGCGTCCAGCGTCGCCTCAAAGAATACGAGCCTGAAGCGCTTGTACAGCTAAACACAGCGCCACATCAAAGTTCGGCGCAGCGCCGTCCTTTGCCGCGGGTTGTCACACCTTCTACCGAGCCTCGCCCTTGGCAACTCGCTGCACCTTCGTCGACCTGTCAGCATTACAACCGGCCACCCCAGTCTGCAACTGGCTGCCCCAACTGTGGCTATCAGCATGCTCCTACTCAGAACTGCCCCGCGCGCGGCAAGGTTTGCTACCAGTGTTCCAAGAGGGGACATTTTGCCACTGTGTGTCGCAGCAGACCATTCGCGCGGTCACCACCAGCATGGCATCAGCAAGCCTCCAGTCCCTCCAGGCCTAGGCGTTCGGATCACGCCGAGTCTGTGGCCCTGTCAGACACCCAACCGGACCTCCGCACACCGGGATTTTACGCCGATGTTGAGATGAACGGAAAGCCTTTATCTTTATTTGTAGACACTGGCTCGTCAGTCTCCATTCTGTCTAAAGAATTGTTTACGCGTCATTTTGTCCAACCGTCAGGTTCTGATTGCAGACTGGTAGCTCTACCTAAAAAACTGAGATTATTCAGGGACTATCGTTCCACTTCTCGGGTGTTTTCAAGCTCTGGTAACGCTCCGAAATCGCACTACTGAGATACTGTTCTACGTTGTAAGCAATGGACGATCCCTCCTTGGTATTGATGCAACCCACAAACTTAATATGGTTCTTGCAGGCGACAGCCTTCAATGCTGCGGCACCAGCACACAGCCAATTCCAGTGAATCCCGAGTTTTCTGCGGGCGCACCGGCCTCGCCTCCCCGTGAGTTGCCACGAGTGCCATCTAACACATCGCGAAACATCACATCAGGTACGGTGGGCCACCTACCAGACAGATGCAATCATTTTGAACACTTGTTTACTCCCGGCCTTGGCATCGTACATGGTGTCACCCATCAGGTCAGGATACGTCCTGAAGTCTCACCACAACGCTTAAAGCTCAGGCGGCTGCCTCTCACATTGCGCGAACCAGTCAAACAGGAAATAGAGAACTTATTACGACAAGACGTCATAGAGCGCGTCTCGCCGTCAGAATGGGTGTCTCCCATTGTTGTTGTTCGCAAACAGAACGGAGCCATTCGAATGTGTGTGGATCTGCGCGCACCTAACCAGGCCATCATTGTTGATAGCTTCCCGTTGCCTCATGCAGAAGACCTGCTGCAGTCTCTTCAGGGTGCTAAGTAGTTTTCAAAGTTAGAACTCGCCTCGGCCTATCACCAGGTAACACTACATGAGGACAGTCGCGACTTGACGACCTTTGTAACGCATGAGGGCCTTTTCCGTTTTAAGCGAGTGTGTTTTGGGCTCGCTTCCGCTCCTTCTGCGTTTCAACAACTCATGCACCAAATTCTGTCGGGCTGTTCTGGTGTCAAATTTTACATTGACGACATCATCGTTTTCGGTAGCACGCAAAAGGAACATGATGACAATCTGGGAAAAGTTCTCACTCGGATTGCTTCCTCAGGGTTAAAGCTAAATGACAAGTGCGTCTTTGATGTCCAAGAACTGTCATTCATCGGACACAAGATTTCCGCTCAGGGCATATCCCCCCTTGAGAAGAACGTTCAGCAGGTTGAGACCTTTAGCCGTCCTTCCAATCCGACCCAACTGCGCTCTTTTCTTGGGTTGACGGAATATTATTCCAAGTTTGTGCCACACATGGCCCACGTAGTGGAGCCACTTCGTCAGTTGCTGCGTAAAGATGTCCCATTTAACTGGGATGTGGCTGCTGAAAATAGTTTTCAGCAGGTAAAAAAGTACCTCCGTGATGCGCCCGTTTTATCACTATTTGACCCAACTCTTCCTATTGTGGTGTCCGCAGATGCCTCGGATTACGGGCTTGGTGCTGTTTTGCAACAGACCGATGGAGAAAGCACTCGAGCTATTCAGTTTGCTTCTCGTTCTCTTTCTCCAGCTGAACGCAGGTACTCCACTGACGAAAAGGAAGCTTTGGCTTGTTTATGGGCTTGCGAAAAGTGTCATGTCTACCTCTGGGGAAGAAAGTTCATACTTTTGACGGACCACCAGGCACTGGCTACTCTTTTGTCTGAAAAGGGCTCTGGGAGGAAACCACTGAGAATAGGTAGGTGGACAGCTCGTCTTCTCAACTACACATTCACCGTCCAGTACCGCAAAGGCGAGCAGAATAAGGTAGCAGATGCCCTCTCTCGCAACCCCCTTGACACTTCTGAACTCTCCTTTGCTTTTGAGGAGGAAGTGGTCGCCCAGGTTGAGGCCATAATATCCAAGCTTGAAGTACAACAGGCCACGACCTGTAACACAGCTCTGAGACAAGTCATGGAATATACGATAAATAGCTGGCCCGCAAGGAAGCAACTTCCTAAAGAACTTCATCGATACTATGAGGTCAGAAGCGAACTTTCGGTGGTAGATAGCATCCTACTGAGAGGGGACCAAGTTGTCCTTCCCAGCCAACTGCAGAAACAAGCGCTCGCTCTCGCGCATGCAGGACACCCGGGCATAGTGAGAATAAAAGACCTGATTCGCTGCACATACTGGTGGCCAGCTTTTCGCAAACATGTCGAGCAGTATGTAAGCGACTGTCATATTTGCAACAGTGCTGACAAGTCGGCCAAAAGTCAACAGGGGCCCATAGAGCCGACCGAATACCCTCCCCGACCCTGGGTGAAGGTGGCTGTAGACATAATGGGTCCATTTCATTCAGCCCCTCAAGACTGTCGGTACGCCATAGTCATGGTAGACTACTATTCGAAGTGGCCCGAGGTGATGTTCACATCATGTGTAACCAGTCAATCTGTAATAGGCTTTTTAACCTCAGTTTTTTCCAGAGAGGGACTGCCCGAGGAAATCGTCACTGATAATGGCTCCCAGTTCACCTCTGTGGAATTCGAAACGTATCTCACTACCGAGGGAATCAAGCACATCAGATCTTCACTTTATTTCCCTCAATCTAACGGGCAGGTTCAGCGGTTTAACCGCGTTCTCAAGTCATTCATTCAGTGTGCCCTTCAGGAACAAAGGCCGCTAAAAAGGACTGTTCTCGACTACGTCGCAATATATCGAACCATTCCGCACACTGCAACTAAGTTGTCTCCATTTTACTTGCTGCGTGGTCGCCAACCGCGAACGCGTTTGCATATTGTAGGTTTCTCCGCGCACAGTTTTCATGAGAACCCATATAACGAGTACCGGGAACTGCGTCAGCGTGTTGAATGCTAATCGCAGGCGTCCTGCCTACCACAATTCCTTTCAACCTGGTGACCAAGTACGGGTGCATCAGAAAGGACAAGGAAAAGCGTCCTCCCAGTATTCACGCCCTAGGGTAATTTATTCCAAGGTAGCCCGTAACACTTATCGTCTGAATGACAGCACTACCTGGCATGCATCAAAGCTCTCCAAGAGCACACTGAAAGAGCCCCCAATACAGTCACCACAACGGTACGATTATCCGATACCGATACCCCAAACAGACAGTGTGCCACCTTCGTTGCCACCTCCTGTGCCACCCACTATGTCACCGCCTGTAAGTCTGCAGGTACCTCGAGACACCCAACATGCGCAGCTTCGGCAAGACGTGGAGTCATCAGAGTCCCGCCAACGATCGTCGTCCCTCACGTCACGACATCAACCACTACACCGATCGGCACGGCCTCAGCGAGAGCGCCGGCGTCCACAGTACCTGGAAGACTACATAGCGCAATTCTTTTGTTAAGGGGAGGAGAAATGTTGTATATTGTAATATGCTTTGTTCTGTTGTATGGCGCCAGGGGGCGCCGCCATTTGATATATATAAACGTCCTCGCTACAGCCGAGGGTAAGTTGGGCGTGGTGTGGAACTGTGTGTGTGTCGTTCCTTTTCGGAGCACCACAAGTGCTCGGTGCCTTTCCATCGCAAACACTACACCACGGGCACTCATTTCAATTCTATTGAGGGTGTGCGGTAGTGATATGCTTCGTCCTAGCCGGGGCGACAACGCTTACCGAAGACGTTGGAAATTCAAGCCACAGTCACAAGAGGTTGTCGTGTTCATCACGCTCGATGTACCACAAGGTGCCCATGTTTTCATTAACGAGGCCGTCGCTTACGTCGAGTTTGGCCGTGATCACGTACGGTTTGCCGATGCTGAGGTGAGCTGAGGCCGGTAGGCTGCCCATGTCGCTTGCGTTCACGTTAGATACCTTCGGCAGGGCATCCCTGTGTATCTGCTCGTTCCTATAGCCAGTTGTGTTATTGCATGCGGGATAACATAACGCGTTGTTCGCAGCGTCAAGGCAACGTGCGTTACAGCGATCGACGTCCACATTGCTGTAGTATAGCCCTATGTCGTCAGGACACTTCGAGAAGCCTTCTTCGCGCGTAACAAAGCACCTCTTAATCAATCTGACGTCATCCTCGGTCAGCATGAAGCCATCTCCTATCCTCATATGAAAGGAAGAGAACACTGCGTCATTGTGGCGGACCACGTGGACGAGTGAATGGCAGTCGAGCGTCTTCGAAGGGTATTCCGTCTTGAGCTCCCTCACTTGCCTTGCGTTTCAACGTGCATGTTCGGGGTTAATGCGTTGACTGAGATTGTGAATCACCTGTGGCACATGCCTGCATAACATGAGCTGTGGAATGCGGAGCACCTCGAACTGTGGAACTGTATGTGCCAAACGTCACTGAGGAAAAGGATTTCACTACGTCTGCGACAGGCATTTTGCGTTAGTCATGACATGACCAGTGAATCGTGTTCCTCATACATTGATCCCTTCTATGTCAGTTTTGGTGTATTACAAGCTATGAAGACGACCAGCAGAGCGCCCAGACGTAGGCAGCTAGATAGATAGATAGATAGATAGATAGATAGATAGATAGATAGATAGATAGATAGATAGATAGATAGATAGATAGAAACGGCCAGAGTGCCTGAGGTTCGCTAACAAATGCTTCGCATTTTATAACAGTGATCATGGCTAAACAGACTAAAAAAATGCTGGAAAATCCTCACAAATGAGTGATCTTATGGTTGCCTGGTCGAACGTCGCCCATGGGGCCGGATTCTTTAGAATAAAAGAGGTGGAATGTGTGTAGTAGCCCAACTCACAAAGGAAAGCGTATCCCTTTGTAGAAGGCTTGAGGTGTGTGAATTGCTATTCAATGTGAGGTTGAGCCAGCTCGTCGAGGTTAGCAAGGATTGCAGTGTCTAAAATCTTAGCAGCGAACTTGGCAGATTTAGGGTTATTTATTAGCCCCTTAACTGCTTTGGACGAGCAGAGCTCGTCCTGCCCGAACTGTCCCCAAACTGCTTTGGACGAGCACAGCTCGTCCTAGCGGAATAGGTACTCCCCTCTAGCGTTCAGGACAAGAGGCGCTCTTCTACAGCTTAGATTGCATGTAATCCACCAGATGTCAGCATTTACTTGGCAATTTATGTTTCTCCTGCGGAAAGAGCGCGGTTTTTGTATGAAAAGATGGCTTGCGTTGGCGGTCACCCATGCATACAGTACCCATGCATAACCGGCTCGTCAACACGAAAAACAGGCCTTTCATTTTCGTCATCTTCTTCGAGTGATGATAATTCGGATACAGATGTTTATCTTGTGTCCGGAAGTGGAGACAGCGAAGGCGGTGGATTGAGCATCTCCTCCGGTAATGATGAAAACAGCTCGGAAGCGAACAAGTGGATCCTGCTTGATGCGGACAATCCTCCTGTGAAGCCTCCTCGCTGTCCATCCTTGGCCATTCTAGGCAAGACTTTCAACTTGTCATTGCCAGATGACCTTGTGGAATATATTCAGCAGTTTCTTGAAATGTGGTTCGTTTGCTCTCGGAAGCGAGGAGAAAACGGGAAAAAATTGAGAAAGGAAGCTCGATTTTGGTGCAGGAGCTCCAACAAGCCCCCTTGCGTTAATCTGTGTTTTTATTTGACTAAGTATGTGGTACAAATATTTTTTCAACATCGACAAGCTGCCCACAGGGCTTCCAAATTTCGATGACGCAACAATGGGAGGCCACACTGCTCAGCTTTACCCAGACAAGCAGGTCTCGACTAACCGCAGTCGCCTCCCCCAATCGAAGACAAAGAAATTCATTTTCGGTCTAATAACAGTTTCTTTTGTCTTCTTCATCCTCTATAACGAAGCCTGTGGGAGCGCAATTTTTCTTTGTTATAGACGTCACTCATATACGCATCGCGCACCGCGCACTTTAGAGACGCCAATAAAGCAGATAGACATATTGAGACAGGAAAATGCTTATTCACAGCATATTCAAGCAGTCCTCGGCTAAGAAAAAAATCTATTTTTCTTCTGCAGTGTTTTACGACTCACTCATGTTCAACCACCACGAACCTGACGCCGTCGAGGTTCGCGGCGTGCTGCTGCGTGAGTTCAGGGAGTGAGGAGAGACCTGGAGTTACGCCACGTCCAACGCCTCTGCCTTTTTACGTCTAGGCATAACACCCCTTTTCTGTAGTGGGCTACCAGCCCCGAAAGGCTAGCCCGGAAGCTCAAATTCGCATGCGGTTTGCGGCGTGCCCCCCCCCCCCCTCCCGCTTGCTTGCTGGCCCAGCTTGGCCGAGGCAGGAGAGCAGCCCTCTGAAATATCACTTTTCTTAAAGTAGCTCTTTCAATATCATAGTAGGATGACGCCACACTGATCCGTTTCATTTAGTTGCTGCGTGTTACGTGTGTGGTTAAGCGTATTGGTTGCAAAGCAACAATTCAGTGACGGGCAGCATATGAAATGGTTCGTGAAACAGGCAAATCCGCTGTAGTGGTCGTCGTTGTACTGGCGCTCAGAATACATAGGAAATGTAGGAATCCGGCTAGGTCATGGGGAATGCTTCGTTGTACAGGCTGTTTCGTTGTAGCGGCATTTTACTGTATAGCTTCTGTCCGAGTGGCATGTCTCTAAAGCCCCGGCGGCCTCGCGGGTAGCCAAAAGCACCCGCGAGGCCGCCGATCTTTACGCAAAAGAAATAACAAGACAATAGAAGAAAAAACGACGAAACACACGTGCTGTCTCATGACTAAGGATTTCGTCACGCAAAACATCTATGAAGAGATATTTCGTATGAGTGCTGCAGCACACGTAGCCCTCCGTTCGCCATGTGGCAAAAACTACAAGAAATATGACGAAAAGTACAGGTGAATAATAATTACACGCGTCAAAAATAATTTTTCCTGGCCCTGCAACGGAAGCACGACATGCTGATGCACCTATCGCCACACTCAGAGATCTAATAGGCTCTAGAAATCAGGCGAGATTTTTCATTCATGCTGCAACAGAGAACTCTTGTGCTGTCAAGACTGGGCGTGCAACCACAAGCCGCACATTGGTTTGACAAATATGATGTGCCTTCGTTCCATAGTCTGGAAGAACGTTCCTGCAATATCTTGTTCACACATCGGATCGTTCGGCCGACGTAGCAAGAACTACGATGGAATAGAATTTCGTACGCCACATTCTCATCGCAAGGCGCAAATTCTGACATATGCATTACGTTACATGAGTTGCCCACAAGAAACCCTACCATCTGAGCGCGTAATCGTTCAGCTTAGTATCGACTAGATAACTTCGTCGGGTATGAAAAAAAAATGCCCCCACCTCCCTGAAGGGAATCGTGAGGAAATGCGAATGCATTTCTTGCGCCGAGAGTACACGGCGTAGTAATCGCTTCACTCCATTTATATATACGTGCGAGCGAGCGGACGGAAGAGTGGGGCGCAGGGAGGAGAGAGAGCGAATGGCGAGAGAAGGAGCGGCGAAGCACTGCACGTACCCTCTCCTACACTCTCTCCACACACGCGGGAGCTCCGCCGAGCTCCCGCGATGCGAGCGCCCTCACACGCCAGAGCGCGCTCCTCCTCTCCACTCACTCTCCGCTACTCCGCCCGCACCGCCACCTAGACAATCTTCGTTTGTCTAGGTGGCGTTGATCTGCTCCGGTTGCTAGGGGCGAGGATAAGTGCGCGCGCCCGCAGCTGCTGCTATGGTAGAGAGAGTGAGAGCGGAGAGATAACACCTGCCGGCGCGCGGACACCGACAGACGCCTGACATGCCCCGACTAAGAAATGCATTCGCATTTAAAAAACACTCTAACCCCATTAACGGTTCTCTATATTCTTGAGTCCATGTGGCTATGTAAATAGGGGAACAACTGATGGACATTGGGATCCCTGCTAACGCTTCCATTAGTAGAACCTTCTTTGCTTCTTAGCAATTTCGTCGTCTCGATAGACGCCTTAATTATGTGGTCAGCGTAACCGGTCCTGCTAAGCCTACATGGTTGTTCATGAGCGCCTTCCATGATGAAGTGCTGACAAGAATTAGACGCGGCGGAACGAAAGCAGGAAAAGGCAATACCATGCTTTACTGACTTACCATGCCCAGAGTTAAACGGTAGCGAAGGTTTGCATTTTTTTCGAATGTCCTTGGTTCTTTTAGTCTACTTCAGCGCATAGGTGTGTGGTGGCACTCAACCATCATTGTCAGCTAGCAAATACAGTGCGAAAGAGATCGTGTGTTACAGATATGTCTGTCTGGACACCGCTTTTCGATGCTGAGTGAACATTACTTAACCACCCCGCTTTCAAGCCACTTTTCGGTGATGTTGAGGAATGCCGAGATAACACGCTCAATGAGCACCCCTGTGATGCTGCTCGACTACCGCATGCAGGCATTTCGCAAGTTACAGGATTTTTGCACACGCCCGTCTCCAGGGCCGCTACACAACCAGCGTCTGCCATGCCTATTCACAGGTACACAGCTACCAAACGCACAGGGGCATTGGCGCAAAAAAGCCGCCGAAGTTGGGAGCTTGGAGTCACGGTGGTGAAAATCACGCGATACGAAACTACCTACGTAGTGGAAATGGATTGTGTCGTGCTTTTAATATGCTTCTCAGAGATGTCATGTACCACCTTTTACTCAAACATGACGTAGTCATTTGTTAAAGCGACGTGGTTTTCAGAGATCATGAGCCGCAAAATCCCCAGTCTCGGCTTACTTTTGCTGATAGTGCAAGAACGCTTTTGAACTTTCCATGTACCATACCTTCTAGGAGCTTTAGAAGAGGCTTTACTGTAGTGGTGACATTTCCCAATGACCAAAATTATCAACAGTTTATTTTATCGGCCATTGTTTTCAGTTCAAAGCAAGTCGTACGTGACTTTTATCGAGGTGGCAGCGATATGCACTCCAAAGTGCCTACTCTCTCTATTCCAACGGCGCCCGTCTAAGCCACTTTCGCGGGCAACGCATCAAAAACAAGACTTGGCAATCACAAAAAGATTTTGCTCTAGAGGTCACTTAACTTTCTCTTCTCATAAGTTTTAAAGCAAAGGCACATAGCCCGCTGTTGGCGTCGTTATAGGCAGCGAGCCGTTTCACACTGCAGCGCTGGTTGAACTTGCCGTGTATCGGCAGCCGTGTATCGTATAGTGGTCATGGTGCTCGACTGCTGAACGGAAGGTCGCGGGATCGATTCCCGGTCGCGGCGGCCCAACTGTCGATGGAGGCGAAAATGCTTGAAGCCCGTTCACTTATATTTAGGTACACGTTAATGAAACTGAGGTGGTCGAAATTTCCGGAGCCCTCCACTACGGCGTTCCTTATAATAATATCGTGTTATTGTGACGTTAAACTGCAACATTTGTTAATTATTGTATCGGCAGCTCGTAACTCAGAAAAGAAACGCGTTACGCTTTACCCAATTCGAAGTTGAACTGCTGTATATGGAAAGTAACGCAACGCCATAAACAGGTTCTGGCACTCAGACTGCCTGAAGGCGAAACGGCAAGGCTGAAGTGCATGCATTGCCGCAACCGCATGAGTGATAGCTCTCGCGAACGCTGTCCCCCGCTATCCACGCTGCAGATGAATGAGCCGCTTGACGCGAACTGCTCAGGAGACGCGAATGGACGTGAACGGAGCCAACGTGCGCTGATTACCCGCCGCTCAGTGGAGCTTGGAACCTGTATGAAGCCTTGGAACAAGGGCCCACCAGCAATGAACCACTTATTGAATATTATATATTGTCTCTCTCTCTCTGTTTCAGTGGTGTATGCAACATCGCCTAAATAGGCGCATGTTTAAGATTGCAAGCCTTGGAGACCCGTGCATTAGTGCACCTTCAATTGACCTAAGAAAAAAAGAACTAGACTTTCTAAGCAAGGCCCACAAGGTGACTCGACGGTAGTGACATTCCAGAATGACCTCTTGATCTTGTAAACAAAAAAATGCGGTATCGGTTTGTTTCTCTGCCTATCACGCATACTCATTTGTGGTTTTACATGAAGTCTTCCTGTACAATGTGCCTGCCTGCGTTGCTTTCTGTTGTGTGTATATATATATATATATATATATATATATATATATATATATATATATATATATATATATATATATATATATATATATATATATATATACGTACCACTGTAGAACATAACGCATATGTTGTTAGTAAGCGTTGTGTCCGCGTCGTTTTTCGTCCTTGTTCTTTTGTATGCTCAAAAAGTGAAACATGAATTACCAACATGTTCGAGCATACGCTCTTTTATTATCGGTTTCACGCGGTCGAAAAGCCAGAATATTGTGTGCCATACCTCTTCAATAATTCCACCTGTCCAGATCCGAAACCTCACATGGGTTGCATAACGAACTCATCACAGTTTTCGAGTTAGGATGAGCCCACCAAACCCAATGCTCTTGGAGCTGTTTATCAAATTCTTGTTGCCTAGTGCCGTGTCACCGATGGCCGCAATCCCACCGCCACGGTTATCCTTTTACATTGACTAAACATTCCCCCAATAAGTACCCAGCATGCTTATTCAAATCATAGGTGAACAAGATCGGACGTTATAGTAAAGACAGAAAATTTAAGGAAGTTGAACACGGTGGTCACAACGAGGAGATATGTTTGTTAATCTTTTTTTTTTCGATATTGAAGGTCCCTCAGTATGAAGAAGTGTGAAGGTTCCGTGCGAAATAGAAGCCGTTCGAGATGAGCACTTCAACTACTAACCTGCATAGTTACTAACTGGTTCAGGCCTTCTGCAGCTGTACTGGAGAAATTACGTTCAATATGCATCTGTTTTGATCGCATAGAGAGCGCCTTAGAATGCGAGAATGATTGTGTACCAAATTCTTTTGAATTATAACGACCACCGATTGGCCACAATTATGTTCTACTTCTCTGCCAATTACGCCGTTATTTATAGCCCACTGTGTGATTGAAGAATGCTAAATTTAAAATCTGCATTTCGATCTTGCTGTAATTGTTCCAGTGCGCTACAAGAACGGGAACATGGAAACCGCAGGAGAAGCATGAACGTCATCCGTAATGTGACTTACCAATTATTAGTGGCCGGAGGAGAAGAGCTACGCCACCGCTGAAGAGCACGCCACCCATGGTCACTGGCAACGTGGTGATTCCGAAGTCCCTTACTAAGATCGGTGCCTGTAGACACCATCTCGAGCCGTACGTTGCGCCCATCAGAACAGAAGCGGCCATGAAGTGCGGAAACGTGTTCACCCAGACTAGCCACTCGTATGCGACGACCTGCACCACGTATCCAGCTATCATGACTGATTCGTGCGATAACGCGCACGAATCAATTGCCACGCCAGTTACGGCTTTGAAGGCGATATCCGCTACCGAGAAAGCTTGTAGCACGTACACCGCACTTGAAGGATTCAGGCCTCGATCCTTGGCGAGATCCGCCGGAATTATAGTGAAGAAGCTCGCACTTGAAAGTACTGCTGCGGAAGACAGTGCATGGATTAAAAAGGACAGTGTAAAGAATTGCCTTGCCACTGTGGGAACTATAAATTTTCGCAGCTCCTCCTTACCATCATTCAGCTTCAGAGACGTTTTACTGGGAACAAAAGGGGTGATTGTCAATAGTTTCTGCCCTCTAGCAGCTGATTTTGCTGACTGCTCGCAGTCTGAATCCTGATTAGGGTAAGAGGGGTGATTTTCTGATTTCTCGGCCTCGGTGTGGTCCTCTTCAACCGGTTGACCGAGAACAGGTGCTGCATTCATATCGTTATCTTCATCTGGCACCCCTTTTCCAGTAATTCTTGACGTCATCAGCCATATTGGGCTTCTAAGGACTATAACAGGTGGAATCAGGTTCAGAAGGATCGCTCCATAAATAAGAAACGCCCCGTGGACCCCGTATGTTGATCGGAAGAACTCAATCAAGGGCGAAATAAGGATAGAGTTGAATCCGAACACTGCATACACCAGACTGCTTGCCGTGGCCCTTCGCTTCTCAAAATGCTGAGCCAGCAAAACATTGGAGGCGACGAACAAACCACACAAGGAAGTACCTGTAAGGGAAAAAGAAAGTGATGTTGGTAATTGGTGCGATAATTTGGTCATAAGTGGTAGCGCAGAAACAAAAAAAAAAACGATTCATCCCAGAATAGGTGCAAGTAACATTTACTGGTTCGTTTGGATTACGTGAGACAGCAACGGCAGCCCCATATTAGAAGCCATGCAGTATTTATCTCAAATATTGGCTTACAGCAAGCCTCGCTTCAACTTATGTTATGGAATAACACCAAATTGTCACCAGCTGCGTTATGAAGTCGAAATAGGGAATCGCTATCAAAGCAAGACACCTTAGACAGCCCGGTGTGCCGTATTACAAATAAAAAAAGATACTGGCCACAAACGTGGACATCTATGTATCCGTATTCCCTGCTTTATTGTTCGTCGGCACAGACGGACTTTAAACACCTCTCATAACTAATAACTGGGCTAGGTCTTTGTTCGAACATCTGTGTAGAAACTACAAATATTTTAACTATCAGAAGTTACGCAAAGTGGCGAAAACATCTCAGTTTAAAAAAAAAACTGCATCGTCCCACATAACTGTGCAGTCATTTTTACTTGGAGCCTTTGCTACAATCACAGAAAAAGGAAGAATGCTTGTACCATCGAGAAAGGGCACGTTAATCATACCCAAATATCGCGTGCAGCTTCGTTGCTGTTGTTTCTAAAGATTATGTTGTTTGTGAAGAGGTCAAGGTCTTTTTCATAGAACCTCTGTAGGCATAGTGAGAGATCCACGCGAGATATGCTTGACAGTGAAAATGGTTTATGACTGGTGCAACAAAAATGTCGAAATAGGCAGATACTAAGCAATTGCGTTTGTTTATCGAGACGAGCGGCCACTGTTCAGAGCAGGATAGCGACATGTATTAGCCTCCTGGAAGACCACTTAGATACGGCATAATTCACTGCACTGCATATGTTATTGCATTGTTCCCAGTAATAACCGTCATTGTAAGTGAAAAACGTCCTCCTTGCATCTCAAAATCTTCAATTTAGGACTTAAGCTTAATATACGAAGAAATAGTCAGAGATTCCGAATGTAGTATCAACATCATGTGCTCCTTACAATATTGCCACGCCCGCTTCTTCTTTTATTTTGATGTGTTCGAGTTTGACCAGCAAGGACGGTTATCAACGCTCGACGCTGGCCGTGAAGCAGTGTTCGAGAAGCTTCACGATTTTAGTAGATCGTTTTGTTAAGATTGCGTGCCGCACGCGAATGATCCAGCTTTGTCGAGAGATAACGCCGCCACCAGCGATATTGCTGGAAAGTTCCATAGCGCCTGTATAAAAGCCGACGCGCTTGACCGCTTGTCAGTTGATCGACGGTCGACGCTCTGTCCGCCGCTATCAGTGTGTTGCTGTAGATTGACTTACAGTTTCCCGGCCACAAGTTCGGCCAAATAAACAGTTTCATCTCGAACGTGCTGACTGCTGTCTTCGTCGTCACGACCACGTGACATCTGGTGGAGGTGCTGCTTCATGATCCGGACGCCACCGCGGGGCGCTGACCCAAGCCCAAGCCGAGAAGAAGACGACGCTAAGGACAACCCGGATCCTCGAACCAGCCGCCGGCAGAAGGGACTACAACCAGAGTACGGGCTCCTTCCCGAAAACACCAGGCAGCCGAAGACCGTCACATCGACCGCCGAGACGATGACAGACCCCCTGCCACCTACAACGGTAGTGATGCAACAGCCAAGGGAGCCACCGACTTTCCGTGGATCGTCGTTTGAAGACCCGGAGAGCTGGCTGGAGACGTACGAGCGAGTCGCCGTCTTCAACCACTGGGACACTGAAGAGAAGCTGCGCCACGTCTACTTCTACTTAGAAGACGCCGCGAAGACGTGGTTCGAAAACCATGAATCGAGCCTTCAATCCTGGGACCTCTTTCGGACGACGTTCCTTAATACCTTCGCGAGCATCGTCCGCAAGGAAAAGGCCGCTGCTTTGCTGGAGACAAGAGCACAGCTACCGAATGAGACGGTCTCCATCTACACGGAAGAGATGACGCGACTTTTCCGCCTGGCTGATGCTGCGATGCCTGAGGAAAAAAAGGTCCGCTTCCTTATGCGGGGAGTGAAACAAGACCTCTTTGCAGGATTGGTGCGGAACCCACCGAAAACTGTCATCGAATTCCTAAAGGAGGCTACAACAATTGAAAAATCCCTCGAGATTAGGACGAAGCAATACAACCGCTCAACCCTGTCGACAGGCTACACAGAAGCGCACTCGCTAGGCACCGACGACCTACGGGAAACCATCAGAGCGATAGTGCGGGAGGAGCTGCGCAAGCTGTTGCCTTCAGCGCAGCCTCAAGTGGATTCGATCGCCGACATGGTCCGCGAGGAAATCCAGCAGTCGCTGGGCACCCCCGATGCAGCGCAGCCGCAGCTGCAAGCAATGAACTATGCTGCAGCAGCCCGACGCAACGCCCCCGCTCCTCGTCCACGTCATGACTCCGCGCCGCCGCAGCAGTTCGGCCGCCAGACGCCGCCGCCGCCACCACCACCAACGCCCTACCGTCCTCCTGTCGCCCGGCGCTATGCCCCGCGCTATGCCCCAAGGAAGACCGACGTTTGGCGCGCCCCTGACAACCGCCCGCTCTGCTACCACTGCGGGGAGGCCGGCCATACCTACCGCCGCTGCCAGTACCGTCAGATGGGGCTACGCGGATTCGCCGCCAACGCGCCGCGCCCCCAGCCAGGCGAACGGCCTCGCGACATCGACGACTTCCTCACCGGAACACAGTGGCAAGAACGACGACCTTCCCGCTCGCCGTCGCCCGGCCGCTACATGTCACCGCACCGCCGGCAGTACACTGGCCCAAACCGGGGCCGGTCGCCTAGCCCGTATCCGGAAAACTAAGGGCAGCAACCGATGGAGGTGCGGTTGCTGCACGACGAAATGCCGAAGATCCTCCGCGGCCGCCGACGACGACAACGCGAGGAGACCTGCAGAACACGACGCGAAGCAGACGAAGTCCTGCCGATGAAACCTCGCGGACCGAAGTAGACCTGACGACGCAACGGGGAAGCAGCGGAACAAACCGACGTAGCCGTGACCCCACGCCACGACCTAACTGCAACGCGAGACGACGAACTAGCGACTTCGACGTTCTTATCGACGGCCACAGCGTCACAGCTCTCGTCGACACCGGAGCCGACTATTCTGTCTTCAGTGGACCGTTCGCCACCAAGCTGAAGAAAGTAAAGACCGCTTGGAGTGGACCCGAAATCCGGACAGCTGGAGGCCACCTGATAACGCCGATTGGTGTCTGCACGGCGAGAGTCACCATCAATAACCGGACTTATCCTGCGAGCTTTGTAATCCTACAAAATTGCTCTAGGGATGTGATACTTGGAATGGACTTCCTAAGTGACCACGGCGCCGTCATCGACCTGAGATCTGAGTCGATAACGCTAACCTCAGACAAAGCGCTCCCGCCCCACGCGACGCCAGGGAACCATGCATTGAATGTGATAGAAGAGCAGGTGACCGTTCCGCCCCGCTCCAGCGTCATTATTTCCGTCGGCACCGAAAAACCTGCGAACCTTGAAGGCGTCATCGAGGGCGATCAGCAACTACTCCTGAACCGTCAAATTTGCGTCGCAAGAGGTATAGCCGAACTGCGTGACGGTAAAGCAAAGGTAGTGCTGACAAACTTCAGCCACGAATATAGGCACCTCAACATTGGTACGACGGTTGCCTACATTGACGAATGTGTAGCCGCCAGCGATGCTTTCGCCCTCTTCGATGCTGCCGAACCTGCTTCGACGAATAGAGGTCCCGAACCGGATTTTGACGTCAACCCGAACCTTGCGAAGGTCAAACAAGACCAGCTCAAAACCCTGCTCCTGCAATACAAGGATTGTTTCTCGTCGTCATCGCGGGTACGACAAACGCACCTTGTTAAGCACCGCATTATAACAGAAGAAGATTCTCGACCACTCCGTCAGAGCCCCTACAGAGTTTCGACTCGAGAGCGCGACGCGATAAAGAAACAAGTCGACGAGATGCTACGCGACAACATCATCCAGCCGTCCAAGAGTCCGTGGGCGTCACCCGTGGTGTTAGTCAGGAAGAAGGACGGGACACTGCGCTTCTGCGTTGATTATCGGCGCCTGAACAAAATCACGAAGAAGGACGTGTACCCCCTCCCACGAATAGACGACACCCTGGATCGACTTCACAACGCGACGTACTTTTCATCGATGGACCTCAAGACCGGCTATTGGCAGATCGAAGTAGACGAGAGAGACCGAGCAAAGACGGCTTTTATAACACCCGACGGCCTCTTTGAGTTCAAGGTCATGCCTTTCGGTCTTTGCTCGGCACCTGCGACGTTCCAGCGCATCATGGACACTGTACTGGCCGGATTGAAGTGGCAGACGTGCCTTGTGTATTTGGACGACGTCGTCGTGTTTTCCTCGACCTTCGACGAGCATCTCCGGCGGCTCGAGGCAGTACTTCAAGCAATAAAGGCCTCTGGACTGACCCTGAAGCCAGAAAAGTGCCGAATCGCGTACAACGAGCTCTTGTTTCTGGGCCATGTGATCAGCAAGTCTGGAGTGCGCCCAGACCCGCGGAAAACAGCGGCCATCGCCGACTTCGCACCTCCCACCGACAAGAAGGCCGTGCGCCGATTTCTCGGCTTATGCGCCTATTACAGACGCTTCGTCAAAAACTTTTCACGCATCGCCGAACCACTGACGCTTCTCACGAAGACTAACGTGGAATTCAGGTGGGAAACGGAGCAAGTGCAAGCATTTGAGGAACTTAAACGACGCCTGCAGACGCCACCCATACTTGCGCATTTCGACGATTGCGCCGACACTGAAATACACACCGACGCTAGCAGCGTAGGACTCGGTGCCGTCCTTGTGCAAAAGACTGACGGGCTTGAAAGGGTTATCAGTTATGCTAGCCGGTCACTATCCAAGGCAGAAGCCAACTATTCCACAACAGAAAGGGAATGCCTTGCCATCATCTGGGCTACGTCAAAGTTTCGCCCCTACCTCTATGGCAGGCCCTTCAAAGTTGTCAGTGACCATCACGCCTTATGCTGGCTAGCTAACTTGAAGGACCCTTCAGGTCGTCTCGCACGATGGAGTTTGAGGCTTCAAGAATTCGACATTACCGTCGTGTACAAGTCCGGACGAAAACACTCTGACGCCGACTGCCTCTCTCGTGCCCCCGTCGACGCGCCGCCGCAAGACGACGACGATGACTGCTTCCTCGGAACTATAAGTGCCGACGACTTCGCCGAAAGGCAACGAGCCGACGCGGAACTGGGGGGCCTTATGGAGTACCTCGAGTGCAAGACCGCCGTTGTTCCGAAGGTATTCAAGCGAGGACTGTCGTCGTTTTTCTTACGGAACGGCGTTCTCCTGAAAAAGAACTTCTCGCCACTTCGAACGGACTACCTTCTTGTCGTGCCCTCATCATTGCGACCAGAAGTCCTCCAGGCCCTACACGACGACCCGACGGCTGGACACCTCGGTGTTTCCCGCACCCTCGCCAGAATACAGGAAAAGTACTACTGGCCACGCCTTGCTGCCGACGTCGCCCACTACGTCAAGACTTGCCGAGATTGCCAGCGACGGAAGACACCACCGACTAGGCCAGCGGGACTTATGCAGCCAATCGAACCACCTCACCGGCCGTTCCAGCAAATCGGGATGGACCTACTGGGGCCGTTCCCGACGTCGACTTCCGGCAACAAGTGGATCGTCGTAGCGACTGACTACCTCACCCGCTACGCGGAGACGAAGGCCTTGCCCAAAGGCAGTGCCGCCGAGGTAGCAAAGTTCTTCGTTGAGAACATCCTCCTGCGTCATGGCGCCCCAGAGGTCCTCATCACCGACAGAGGTACGGCGTTTACTGCTGACCTAACTCAGGCAATACTGAGATACAGCCAAACAAGCCACCGCCGGACCACAGCGTACCACCCACAGACCAATGGCCTCACCGAGCGGCTAAACAAGACCATCGCCGACATGCTGGCCATGTATGTCGACGTCGAACACAAGACGTGGGATGCCATCCTTCCGTATGTGACCTTCGCATACAACACGGCCATGCAAGAAACGACGCAAATGACGCCGTACAAGCTGGTCTACGGAAGGAGCCCGGCAACAACGCTCGACGCAATGCTACCAACCGCCACCGACGAAGACGATCTCGACGTTGCCGCCTATTTGCAACGCGCCGAAGAAGCTCGACAGCTCGCCCGCCTGCGCATCAAGAACCAGCAGAGGGTCGACAGCCGTCACTATAATCTTCGACGACGCCACATGGAGTACCAACCCGGTGACCGTGTGTGGGTCTGGACGCCGATACGCCGACGTGGGCTCAGTGAAAAACTTCTTCGGCGATACTTCGGCCTATACAAGGTGCTTCGACGTCACGGCGCTCTTGACTACGAGGTCGTCCCGGACGGCATTACGAACTCCCAGCGACGCCGCGCACGACCTGAAGTCGTCCATGTCGTGCGCCTTAAGCCGTTTTTTGCGCGTTAGCGAACCTGAGAACTCTACCTTTTCCTTTGTTATTGTAATTTATTTGTGCATGCACTTGTTTTTTCCTTTGCATGTTCTGTTGCAAGCATCGGGACGATGCTTTTTCAGAGGGGGGCAATGCCACGCCCGCTTCTTCTTTTATTTTGATGTGTTCGAGTTTGACCAGCAAGGACGGTTATCAACGCTCGACGCTGGCCGTGAAGCAGTGTTCGAGAAGCTTCACGATTTTAGTAGATCGTTTTGTTAAGATTGCGTGCCGCACGCGAATGATCCAGCTTTGTCGAGAGATAACGCCGCCACCAGCGATATTGCTGGAAAGTTCCATAGCGCCTGTATAAAAGCCGACGCGCTTGACCGCTTGTCAGTTGATCGACGGTCGACGCTCTGTCCGCCGCTATCAGTGTGTTGCTGTAGATTGACTTACAGTTTCCCGGCCACAAGTTCGGCCAAATAAACAGTTTCATCTCGAACGTGCTGACTGCTGTCTTCGTCGTCACGACCACGTGACAATATGACAAGAGAAGTTTAATCTTGAAATCAGATTGCTTTCAAAACATCTGATTTTTTCGTGGATGCTTGATGTTCAGAGTTACTTAAGTTGATATTCAATGCAGCTATTAAATTTCAACGCCGTATGTTGATTCTGTGTTAAATATTCAAGGCTATGTAATGGAATCGCAGAGCAAATTAGTTGCGAATATGGCACTATTACCGTGGACGATTCCCAAGGATATCGTAATAAATAGTACACTTGTCGCCAGGTAGCACAGGCTGACTGCTATTCCAGCCAGAGACGAGCAGGCTAGCAGGACCGCGCGGCAAGACAAACGGTGGCACAGGTAGCCAGCTATAGGGCCTGCATAGAAAACGATCACACGTAAAATCACAATAATTTGGAAATGCGAGCGTAATGCTAACGTAATACTTTTAGAACCTATATTTGTTGCTTTGACGTACATGTAGCAAGCATCTGCAGCGCGGTTACCATGCCTAGTGGATGTAGGGAAGGAAACGCTCAAACAGAACAGCTGTAAGTGTGCTATGCATGGCAGTGCCCATAAGCTGTCTTGTCACGAAAGACACGAGACCAGAAGCGGTAGCTACTTCGTCCTCTGAAGCAGCCCTTAAAAAGGCAAAATGGCTTGTATCAGGCTTCCGTTGGTTATTGCCCTCATCACTAGTTAACCGGTTGTGTGGCCACACTTGTGAAAAGAGCTTCAAGCTACAGATGGAACGCCTGAAATTAAGCAGTTATCCAGAGAGCATGCTGGTATGAGTTGCAGAAAAAATCTCGATACATGAACAGGGAAACGTGCAGACTCAACGTGCTAAAACAGAAAACCAATAGTCGTCCCACATATTCACAAGGCTTGCTTAAACAAAAAACATAGGCGGGAGGTATAAACGCAAGGTAGTGTTCCTAGCGCCAATGAAATTAAAAAGCTAGTGAAAAAAGTGAACAATGACCAGGCAACAAAGAAAGACGGTGAAATACGTCATACAAGAAAGAGTATATGTTGCATGTGAAGTAGGCGTTTTTTATGCCATCCTCTTGGCATGTGGCAATGCCTACGTGAGGCAAACAGGAACACAAGCTCAAAGAGCATCGCTACAATTGCCAGCAAGCGGCAATCTCGAGCAACCTTGCCCTGCACAGTAGGACATCTGGGTGAAGTGCAATGTTTGCAAAAATAGAGTATTTTTTGAAAAAAAAGGAAACTAAAAATAACCCATGCGCCAAACTAGAAGCATCGCCACATCGGAACAGCAAACGTAGATGCCTTAGTTCATGCTACATTCTGCGGGGCGCCTGAAATTGAATTTATCGGACAGAGTATGATGTAAAGGAGTGAACAACTCCCCAAAAAACAGAGTTATCAGATGGAGAGTTATCGCCAGGTCAGCACATGAGCTCTCCGGTAGCCACAAACAACAGCTCGCCGTCCTCTTTCCCCCTCTCACACAACCATATTCGACTTTTTAAAAACAATTTTCCTGTTTTCACCTTCCTTCCTGGTCAGTGCGCGTTTTCTAACCTAGTGTACATTGTAACTGTAGCGCAGTTTAATTATCGAACGTACAAAACCAACTAGCCCAATTCCTCATCCTGCTGACATGCCGCTGTTCCATGTAATCCTATGGGCGCGTGGGCTGGGAACATTTGACCATCATTGTACACGATTTAAGCTAGGCTTGTTAAGTGGCGAGATAGTTCTTTGCGGTTTACCGCAGCGAAGCCGACAGTAAAGGTTCACTGTTCATTACGTACCTCCTAATACTGTTAAAGTACCTGCCAGAGACACCGGCCACAATGCTTCGGCTCTGGTTACTCCAAATGCTTCGATGATGCCATAGAAGAAAATGCCGGCGATCCGCGGCGTCGCCATGGTTAGGAACATAACCCACGCACAGAAGAAAGCGGTGATCCAGCTCCACCTGGAATCAACTCCGAAGTGCGGATCATCCTTCATACGACGCGTGTAAACCATGACAGAGCCGCAGAATACGGTGACAGCCGAAAGTGCTTCGAGTGCCGGTGAACTTCGGCGTTGTTATCATTCAGCAACCTCTTCAGCGGACAAAGAGAAACCATGGATACGTAAGGCTGACGGTTGTCTTGTGATCATCGCAAACGACGAGATTCTTCTCCTCGCTCGTCGTTGTTGAATCCACGTAGAGAGGCTTCATCGGCGGTTGCGCTCGAAAGTTTCACCCGATGCGACGCGGAGGAAACTGGTATGTTTAGTGCGGTCGATATCTTATCGCCTGTTTCTTTCGCAAGTAGCGTCTTTCGTACAGTACAGCGACAGGCGGCGCGCACAAACCCGCTGCCACCGTGCTTGAGGACAGAAGCAGTCGGCGAGCAATAAACACAATCTCGAGCAGGTGCTTCAGGCTGGCTTTCTCCTATCGCGGTCATTTGGTGGCGAAACGCCCTCTAAAAAGAGTGAGTTGAGACTGCGACGTTGGTGTGTCGAAAGAATAAATGACTTTCGCATAGGTGAAAAAAAAAGCTGCGATTATTCTATTACAACCAAGTAAAACTCAGTACAATACAACTGGAGACTCAAGAACAGTACCTGTACGGTTGTACTCTGTGTCTCGATAAACGCTCGCACTGCACGCGAGACATATTCCCTTAAAATGCTTCCTTTTTGTATTACCGTATACTTCACTGTATTAGCACTGCATTTGAATGAAATTACTTTATAAAGGGAGACGGAATGTACGTGATTAAACCATCTTTTATTTACTTTGTGCCGCGAGTAAGTCGCTTAATGATTTAATTACGGAAAACACGCGCTTTTGTCTCAGTTACATATTTAAAATGAGTCACTCTGCACAAATAGTGCTCGACATTTTCCAAAATCATACGCAAATACTTAAACTTTTACGAAAAGGTTGCTGCAAGGAACACCCTCCTAAGGCATTCACCAGTAAATCGTGCACATTACGTAGCCACTATTTGAACTGTCACGTGCTCCGGTTCTATCAGGGTTCGCCGTATCTCTTGTACGTGCGTTGGTTATATTCATACACATAAGCACCGTTTACGCGGCATTTCGCCATGAACGCGTGAGCACAGTCGTTTTGTTGTTCGTGAAAAAATTTTTTCTCACAAAACAGGTTGCACACTGCTCCTTCTCTGTAATGAAATGAAATGAGAAATTTCTGGTACAAGGATGTTGGCCTGAAATGCTCGCTTTATATCCAAGGTTGAATACACCGATATCCTATGGGAGCCTCACAAAACAGCCATCGCGGGGTTAGAAAATGTGCAGTGGAAAGCTGTGTGAATCGCTCTCGGGGGATATAACAGGCCCGTGTCGCCAACTTTATTCACGCAACGTCATAAACCTTCCACGTTGGAGGCGCGTGGAAAGGTTAGTCATCTAACCTTTCTGGCAATAATTGCTTTGGAAGGTCATCGTTATTTTGCGAAACAGTGCTAAGTTTTTTGGCATGAACAAGCCGATTTCACACTCGATTACTGGCTTTTATGTTTACTCACACTCAAGGATTCAAAAAGACTTGATCACAAAGGGCGATTGCCGATCAGACTTCACTGCGGGTCCATGTCTTCTATTCAGTGCATGACGACATAGAGCTTAGAGACTGAAATTAAGGGTTCTTTCTGGCCACAACTTGACATTCCCAATTGGATACGAAGGAACTCTAGAGTGTCAATTTTAACATGTTTGTTAATTTGCCAGGGTCACACAGTAAAATTTGGCAGATCCCACGTACCGTGGGAATCGATCTTATGCGAAGCATGCGTGGGATGGTGACACATTGAGCGAAACGTTACGGAATGACGCTAGAGAAATATGGAAGTGGTATACGCACACTCATATGTTTAAGAGTCGCATATCTAATATATAACCAGTTATTTACAGTTGCGTAGCGATGGCAACAGACACATGGGTGTTACCAACACCAGACGCGGTACACTGATATGTAGTACTTATATTCATCAATACTGGATAGCGCGAATCCGAACAGGACAAAGAAGGAACACATACGCACAGGACATGCGTAAGCCGCAACTAAGCTTCATTCAGGAAAGTTTGCCTACATATATCCACAGCCGAACGGCACGCGCAGGCGCACTGCACGTACATTGCAGTCACAGTTACAGTTGTAATGCTTATACTTGTGCGTTATGACGGAGAACGCACGCACGTTTCACGAACCTGAGTGTATGTGTAGAAGGGTTTCTTGACAGTTCTCGAACAAGGTCATCATGACCGTGATCAGTGAGCACCAGCAGCGGAACCGGACTTGTTAATCGGATCCGTTCGTGATCGCGATTACGAGGGGTCTAAGTGTAGTGAAGTGCGAAGTATAGTACAGCTGGTGGAAATTCTGGATGCCTCTTACGATGAAATGATCTATGATGCCTCCTGTCATGGACGCGGCAGCGAGGTCTTCTGATGCCCTCTCCACATCCAATTCCTCTTTCACGCAATATAAGGACCAAGCATTTTTGGGTCTTGATAAATCAATGTTCAAGACACCGGTAACGATGAAAGGCCTGGATCTCTCAGCAGATTTCTTGTAGGAAGCAGTGACACCGGTTTTTGCGCAATCCCCGTGGTCCACGTTGCGGACCATGCGTGCGAGTGGATGGTATTTGAGCGTCTTCCAGGAGCGTTCTGTCTTCAGTTTCCTCACTTTCCTTCCGTTCGCCGCGGTGGTGCAGCGGTTAAGGTGCTCGGCTGCTGACCCGAATGTCGCGGGTTCGATCCCGGCCGCGGCGGTCGCATCTAGATAGAGGCAAAATGCTAGATGCCCGTGTTCTTTGCAATGTCGGTACACGTTAAATTACCCAATGGTCTAAATTTCCGGAGCTATTCGCTACGGCGTCTCTTATATCATATCGCGGTTTTCGGACATAAAACCCCAACAGTTATAATGATTATCACTTTCCTTGCGTGTCAATGTGTGTGTTCGCGGTTACTGTGTTGGTTGAGACTGTATCACCTGTGGCACATACCTGCATAACATTAACTCTGGTTTACGGGTATGTGCCACACGTGACTGAGAGAAAGGGTTTCATGACATACACGACAAGTATTTTGCGCTATTCATTTCATAATCAGTGAATCGTGTTCGTCGTACACTGATCCCCTGCTATGCCAATTTTGGTATATTACAAGTTGTGGAGACGACCAGGAGAGCGCCCAGACGTAGGCGGCTAGATAGATAGATAGATACGTAGATAGAAACGGCCAAAGTGCCTGAGGTTCGCTAAGAAATGCTTCGCATTTAAAAATTTTCTATTCGAAGCAATGCGGCGTTGCCTGCACTACGCTGGTAGGCATACTTGAATATGACATTTTGTCAGTTTTGACTACACCATATTTCATTTAACATTGAACACCACAACAGACCAAAAGCGATATCCCTCCAAGCATTTCGAAAATGCAGGTCAAGCGTGTGATCGTTTCATGAACCTTGCTGTAATATGTCGGCGCTTTCGCGGAACTTACTGAAGTGGCTCATGTGCTTCAACTTATCGGCTAATTCGCCCTTGCCCTGCGAAAAGGATCTTTTACTTTGCTAACTGTGTGAGATCCTAATGCGGCTGCATTGGAAAGGCGCTGGCCCTTAGTTGCAATCCTCAACCTCCCCTCGAGGTACATATTCCTGTGGTTTACATCACGGTGAGTTTCTGTATAAAGGTCAAGGGCGATAACAATGTCCCGCATGTGTTATGCGTTGGGTTGCTAGGTACGGGTAAAATTGTGAGGCAGCCCGTCTTCCATTGCGCGAATGACTCATGGGGGTCCCGGAGGAGCGGCACTGAGGAGTAGTGGTGCATGGTTCCGGAAGGACGTGCTAAAGCAGCCGGGCGCATTCGCGCGTGCCCTATCTTGAAAGGAATGAGCAGATGACTCATACCTTTTTACGTGCTGTGCTCTCGACCCTCAGTTTGCATTGTAACGACAGACAGCACGAAGATAGCTTCGCGTGAACTGCCGCCAGATCCATGCGTGTCGTCTTCCTTGACCGAGTCTTGAGCCTGTAGACCGGCCAAGCAACGCCATCGCCGGGGAGATTGTCCAGCGGAATTACCGAGCACAACTTCACGAAACATTGTACGGATCGGATGGCTTTATCTACAGGATGGATGGAGCAGCCTGAAGACGACGTCACTGGCAGACATACTGTAATGAAAACACTGGGCTACAAGCGGTGGTTGCATCGTAACAGTAGCAGCAAGAACTGGACAGGCGCGAGCAGGGTTGCAGCAAACCACGAACCAGGCAGCTCCAGCTCGTGCCTCGCGCAGGGCTGGCGATGCGGCTGCAGCGCTGGACATTCTTCTTCACTACAATTCTTCGCTACAATCTACTCCACGGTGAAATGAGCAGGTTTTCGGCATCCTCCTCTACGACTGTACCACAGAGCGTTAAATATAAGACATCCATTTTATTTGGTCGTTCCATTTTGTTCTTTCGTGCCTTGTGTTTTCTCTGCACAGGCCAAAGCCTCCTCTCCCGTCATTCTCGACGGGTGTAAATAAACGTTACCTCTCTCTCTCTGTGTTACGCTGAACTTCGGAAGTCTTAGTTTTCACAAAACCAAAATAGCGGAGGCGCTTATCTCCAGCAAGCTATCGCCTCATTTCTTCGACGTCATCTGTGGATGACGCACACCACCTGGAAACTACTGCGAATCGCTTTGACTCGTGGTTTCTGGTATTATAACCGCCATGGCATCGACGTCACATGCATTGGAGCGTATCTGACAATTTATGCAGCCTGCGACACACATGGAGCTAAATGTGATCCCATTTAGAGACAATTACCAAGTTCTGTGTTTCCTAAAAATGGTATTGAGCATAAAGTTTAGCATTAAAATATGTGCAACTAAATTTACATGATAGTCCGATAGTTCGCGGAGTTTTCTAAAGTGCGCGTAGCTTAGCAATTGTGTGGTGTATGAAATAAAAATGAAATCTAATTGAATGAAACTCTGTACTTTTCCAAGCGTGAAACTTTGTCCTATTGAAACATGAAAGTTGCTGTATGCGGTCGCACCGTTTACATCTGCAAGAACCGCGTTTTCTGGCTACAAGACAGCCAGCAACGCCCAGCAGTACCTGATAAATTGTCACCCGTACATGCTCCAGCAAATTTCGCTCCATGAACATTAATTGACAGCGGAAACATTTTTCACGAGGTTAACCTAACATATAAAGCAAGAATATAACGCTACACACCGCGTATTATATTGCTGAAAAAGAACGATAGCGTTTGCGCTGGCCTCGCAGAAAGAAACAAAGCAGGCGAAGCCATTATGGCGCATATTTTCGAAGCCGAACTGGAGTCATTTTGGTGGGCTCCTTTTCATTACTTCTCCTACCAGCTCGCATGCTGGAGACAGGCGCGAGCGCCTCACATTTACTGTGCACTGACCTTGTAAGAGTGAGTGCTACGACAGCTCCTCCATGAAAAAAAGGTTTGGCCTGCTGCTTGCCACGAAAGTGGCAGTTTAGAGACAATAAAAGGAGCGACGCGATAATCCTGGAATTGCACTAGAATGCTGAGCAAGAGGCGCGACTGTGATGCTTCGCCGAGTGCATGATGGGTAAATGAAAACTACCCCCTCTGGTGTGTACTGCTTTCTCAAGTCCAGAGTAATGGTGCAGCCGTCCGAGTCAAATGCTTTCCCTGTCTTCTACGGTACTGCACATGCATTATGTCGGGCAGCCAGCCTTGGCGAGCCAACCCTTCCTGAAAGCATTACCTGTCTTTATCTTCTCTCGTTGTGTCAGTCCAAACCATATTAGTGAAAATGTTAGGTTTGGGGTAGTTTTTATTTGACGTGCACTTGTGCCGCTATTCTGCCGTAACTTTGCCTGCAGAGCGGAAGAGTGCTCTGCGTACATGTATAATGACTCGAGTTTCAGCAAGTCATGGTCTCCTGCGCAGTTGAAGGCGTACAGCTGAGGCGTTCAATGTCGCGGCAATCCCAGCGAGCTGGAGGCGTTGGAGGTTTGAAAGTTTTACTTTACATAGCACCATACGCGTGTGCGCGGGGTCCCGCATTTGATTAGTTTCTCAATCGGGGCCATTATTCGTTGCATTTTCCAAGCTATATATACAGGAACAGCAGCTACAGAACTTACTAAGATGGCATCTAACACACCTAAACACATGGTCAAACAATTTCAGGAGAAGCGGCCAACATGTATGCTTCGCGCGCGGGGGATACGCTTTGTGCATGATTTTTCTTTCCCTACGTGATGTGCTTCCAGGAAGAGCCAAGTCAAGGTATACAGCAGTTATTGTCGATCGCAGTCCTTGGCCATATGGCTGCCTCTAATGGTTCCGAGGCGAAAGGAGTGCCTACAGGTAGGTTTTCTCTAGTGTATGTATGTGCTATAGAAATTGGACCAGCCCCACTAACCACCACTACTCTACTAAAAATGGAGTAGTTTCCGCGGCCAAACCTTTATTAACAACGAATCTGTTTTAACCAGCCGTAGCGTCGACCCTCAGGGGACGAATTGGAGCTCATGATTACTGAAATTGGACAAGGAAAGCAGAAGCGTAGGCCTGGAAATTGGTATGCAGAAAACTGAAGTAATCTGCGACAGTCCCGGGAGAGTACAGCGCTTTGCGATTGATAGCGAGGCGCTGGATGTTGTAAAGAAATGCGTCCGCTTAGGACACGTAGTAACCGCGGAGTCGAACCATGAGACTGAAATAAGCAGAAGAATAAGGATGGGATGGAGCACGTTCGGCTAGCATTCCCAAATTATGAATGGTAGTCTACCACGATCCCTAAAAAGGAAGGTATAAAACAGCTGCATCTTACCGGTACTTACCTACGGAGCAGAAACCCGGAGGCTCCTAAAGAGGGTTCGACTTAGATTGAGGACGACGCAGTGACCAATGGAAAGCAACATGATAGGTATAACCGTAAGGGACAAGAAGAGAGCAGAGTGGGTCGGGGAACAAACGGGTATTAGGACATCTTAGTGGACATCAAGAAGAAATGGACATGGGCAGGAAAGGTAGCGCGTAGGCAAGATAACCTCTGTTTATTAAGAGTAACTGACTGGAATCAAAGAGAAGGCAAACGCGAAAGGGGGAAACAGAAACTTAGGTGGGCAGATGTGTTTAAATAGTTTGCAGGTATAACGTTGCAGCAGCAAGCACAAGACCGAGTTGATTGGCCGAACATGGGAGAGGCCATTGCCCTGCAGTGAGCGTAGTCAGGCTGCTGCTGCTGCTGCTGCTGCTGCTGATGATGATGATGATGATGAACGTGATGAACGGGCATGTGCCACAGAATTCGGGCAAATCCCACTACTCACCCCTACGGCGTGGCCTGTAAAATTCTGATGTGTGAAGAACGAGTACAGAGAGACAGAGCAAGAAAGAGAGAAAGAAACATAGAGACGGAAAGAAAGATTAAGAGAACAATTCTAGCGGAAAAAAATTCTTCCCGACGCGGGATTCGGACCCTCGTGCCCTCGATCCGAAGGCGAGCGTACTAACCACTCGGCTATCCAGGCACGGTAGCAGAGCACTGCATAGCCTAGCATAGTGTAGTGTAGCAGGGGGTGGTAAAGGTAAGCCAGCATTAGGAGAGACGTGCATCGCTGTAAACCCTTGCGCGACTTAGTGAAAGCATTAATTTTTTTTCTGCTGCAGAAATAGGTCAAATTCCACACATTTAGCACTGGTCCACTGAAATAGCTCCTCAAGGTCGTGCACAAAAGGCCAAGCTCCCGTAGCAAGCCAGACAACACGACGCATGTCACGGCGAAAAGACGCATGTTGTTCAAAGGGAAAACTTTGAAGGAGCATTTGCTGCATTCAAAAGGGGCTTTTTGTACCTTTCTGTTCTGTGCCAATATGCACTTTTCAAGAGAATTCTGCGCGGTTTTGCACCTCTCATAAACATTCAGTGTCACATCTATGCCGTTTGCTACATAGCTTCGCTGTTTATACACCATAACAGAGCGGAATGGCTCCGTGATAAAGGCAGGGATTGATCGATTGATTGAATAACTTTATTGAAAACAGTCCTGAAGCTCGGTTTTTTAGGCCGAGGCGGGCCGCGTCCACGTCGGCACCGCCAGTCCTAGACGGGTGGCGGCGTCGTGGGCCTTCTGGACAGCCCTTAATTGATCGTCGAGTTCGTCGCTCTTGATGAGCCGCATCCACTTCTCCCATTCCCGGTCGGGATCGGCGAGAGAGGCGGGGCATCCCGCCATCACGTGTCTGCCATCACGTGCACTAACCGCAGACTGGGCGCCTGTGGTCTATTTAATTTGAGGTGTGGCAACGGAAAATGCCTACGCTCCATGTAGTGGTGCTTTGTAATTTCGTTGTACGGCAGCAGTGAATCTTTTGTGTCCGCCGAATGGCCATGGACGTCACCTCGAGTTTGACCAGCACGGCATCTCAGTCCTCGTGCCCGGTCGTTGGCGACCTCGTTGAGGTTCACTCGGGTTTCGTCCACTTGTTCCATATGCGCAGAACACCATCTGATGGCTGTTTCTGGGATTTCTCCTTCTCCTAAGATCTTTCTTACGCATTTGGCTACTAGGCCTTTCTCAAAGCTTTTCACCGCCGTTTTTGAGTCACTGTATACGTGGGTCCATTTGTTACTCCTGATCGCCAGGGCTATCGCGGCCTGTTCTGCGACAAACGATTGCTTACTGAGTACGGTTATCGCGTCCCGCACCTCTCCTTTGTTGTCTGCGACTACTGCCTCGTACGCTTTTCTACGTCTGACCCATGCCGCGTCAACAGTCGCCGCCTGTGTTCCCACGCACTCGATTTCTTTAAGGAGGGTTTGCGCCCTCGCCTTTCCCCTGTTTACGTTATGTACTGGATGCATGTTCCTTGGGAGAGCGGCGGTTCTGATCGCATCTCTCTGCTCGCGCTTAAGCTCCACCTCGACCTCCTCGGGCTCACGCATTCTATTTGGGTCTAGTCCTATTGCAGCGAGTATTTTCCTACACGCGCGCGTCTTGTTTATTCTAGCGAGTTGCGTTACCTGTTGTGCCTCCGCAATCTCCTCCATGGTGTTATTGACTCCTAGCTCTGCTAGTTTCTTGTTCGGCGTGCTGATGGGCAACCCGAGGGTGGACTTCGTTAACTTTCTGAGTAAAGCGTTTAACTTGTTGCGGTCCGTGACTGTCCAGTTTACTGAACCTCCCACATATCTAAAGTGGCAAAGGTCGAAGGCGTGGACCAGCCGTAGCGCGCTGTCCTCTCCTGTGCCTCTGTGTCTGTTTGTTATTCGCTTTAAAAGTCTCACGACCTGTGCCGTTTTCTCCGAGATTTTCTGTATCGTAGTGGAGTTACAACCCTTGTCGTCAATGTAATAGCCCCGTATTTTGAGCTCCTCGACTTGCCTTATTTCGGATCCGTCTTGGCATGTTAGCGTTATCTTGGGTTCGTTATCGAGGTCCTACCCTTTGGGTCTTCTACCCCTACCTCGCTTTAAGACTAGTAACTCCGACTTCGCAGCCGAACACCTCAAGCCCATTCCGCTTAGGGTGTCCTCGACCACTCGAACGCATTCCTGCATTCTCGTCTCGGTTTCTCCCATGCTCCCTTGAGCAGTACAGATCGTTACGTCGATCGCGTATATCGCGAAACCCACCCCCTCAATCCTTGTAGTTACTTAGCAACTCTGCTCATGGCCAGATTGAAAAGCACTGGAGACAGCACTGCTCCTTGCGGAGTGCCTCTGTTCCCCAGTTCGTGTTCGTCTTTCGACCTCAGTTCTCCCAGCTTGAGGCTGGCTTTTCTGTCTGCCAGGAAGGATTTGACAACATTAAAGAGCCTTTCTCCGAGTCCCATATCCGACAAGGCTTCGAGTATGGCTTTGTGTGCCACCCTATCGAAGGCTTTCTCGACGTCCAGCCCCAAGAACACTCTCGTGTGCTTTGGGCTGACCTGCAGGACCTGATGCTTGATTAAAAGCATGGCATCCTGGGTTGAGAACCCAGGACGGAATCCTATCATATTGTAAGGCAATTTATCGCTTTGTTCCAAGTGCCTCGTGAGTCTGTTGAGAATCATGTGTTCCATCGTTTTGCCTAGACGCGAGGTAAGGGAGATGGGACGGAGGTTGTCGAGCCCCAGCGGTTTACCCGGTTTGGGTATTAGAACCGTGGAGGCCTTCCTCTACTCGTCCGCGTATTTCCCTTCCTTCCACAGTTCGTTGAAATGATCTGTCAGGAAATTAAGGGATTCCTCGTCCAAGTTCCTGAGCAGTTTATTTGTTATGCCGTCTGGCCCTGCTGCTGAGTTACTGTAGAGGCCGTGTAAGGCCGACCTCACGTCTCCCTTTGTAAATTGTTTGTCCATTTCCTTGCACAGTTCCCCTTGTATTCTATTTCTTCATCTCTTTCACCGTCTTGTGCTAGTGGCAGATACTTTTCTGCCAATCCTTTCATGATTTCATCCTGCGGTTTATCTTTGCTTTCTTGGTGTACCAATTTACTGATCATCGTGCGTATGCCGGATTTCACTGAAGGTAAACATTACACAGAAGTCTGTCTGGCTGGGTAAGTAAACTGAGATAACTAATATTTATTCTCCAAACAAAGTTATGAAAACACGTACAAACCCGACGTTTCGGAACCAGCTCGGTTCCTTCCTCAGGGGGGACTGCGGCGGCTTGGCAGCGGCCTCTTTAAGGCACTCTCGCGGCGGTTAACGATCCCACGCATTACCGCGGAGCGTAGTCCATGCGCATACACCGGGGGGAGAGTTCCGAGGGAACGGTTGATATTTTGAGTGGTCCTCTGTATGTGCCACGACTCCAGTAGTAACCTCCTCCTCCACTTGGTTTCACTTTCGAGGATGGCGGTTCCGTTGAAATCTATTCTGTGCTCAAACGTCTCCGCGTGCTCGGCGACGGCGCTGCGTTCTTTGTCGAGTTTACGGACGTCGTTGACGTGTTGCCTAATTCGTTCGGGGAAGTTCTTGGTCTCGCCGATGTATGACGAGGGGCAGTCGGCGCACGGTATTTTGTAAACGACGCCGGGCGCCCTGTCCTTTGTTGGTCGGTCTTTCGGGCGGGGAAGGAAGCGGCCCAGCGTGCATGCAGGCACGTGCGCGATGTGCACACCTTATTTTCTAAAAATCCGGGCCAACGCCTCGCTGGCTCCCTGGACGTATGGGACCGACACGCGTTTTGGAGACCTGTTCGTCAATGCTGGCTGGGAGTCGCGTAACCTCTTTTGCTCTGCGCGGCGGGCTACGGATCGAATGAAATTTCTGGGATAACCGTTTTTTCTGAGGCCCGCAATTACGCGGGCCTCTTCTTTCCGGCGTTCCGTGTCAGTGGAACATATCGTTTTGGCTCTCTGAAGTAATGTGGACACAACGGAGGCCTTGTGGGTGGAGGGATGGGGCGAATCGTATTGAAGGTATCGGCCGGTGTGCGTCGGCTTCCTGTAAACGGAGAACTCTAAGTCACTGCCCCTCCTTACCACCTGGACGTCGAGAAAGGGAAGGGTGCGGTCGCGTTCACACTCGACCGTGAGCTGTATGGCTGGGTGAACGGAATTTAGGTGAACAGAAGCCGACGCACACCGGCCGATACCTTCAATACGATTCGCCCCATCCCTCCACCCACAAGGCCTCCGTTGTGTCCACATTACTTCAGAGAGCCAGAAAGATATGTTCCACTGACACGGAACGCCGGAAAGAAGAGGCCCAAAAAACGGTTATCCCAGAAATTTCATTCGATCCGTAGGCCACCGCGCAGAGCAAAAGAGGTTACGCGACTCCCAGCCAGCATTGACGAACAGCTCTCCAAAACGCGTGTCGGTCCCATACGTCCAGGGAGCCAGCGAGGCGTTGGCCCGGATTTTTAGAAAAGAAGGTGTGCACATCGCGCACGTGCCTGCATGCACGCTGGGCCGCTTCCTTCCCCGCCCGAAATACCGACCAACAAAGGACAGGGCGCCCGGCGTCGTTTACAAAATACCGTGCGCCGACTGCCCCTCGTCATACATTGGCGAGACCAAAAACTTCCCCGAACGAATTAGGCAACACGTCAACGACGTCCGTAAGCTCAACAAAGAACGCAGCGCCGTTGCCGAGCACGGGGAGACGTTCGACCACAGAATAGACTTCAACGGAACCGCCATCCTCGAAAGTGAAACCAAGTGGAGGAGGAGGTTACTACTGGAGTCGTGGCACATGCAGAGGACCCCTCAAAATATCAACCGTTCCCTCGGAACTCTCCCCCCCCCCCCGGTGTATGCGCATGGGCTACGCTCCGCTGTAATGCGTGGGATCGTTAACCGCCGCGAGAGTGCCTTAAAGAGGCCGCTGCCAAGCCGCCGCAGTCCCCCCTGAAGGAGGAACCGAGCTGGTTCCGAAACGTCGGGTTTTTACGTGTTTTCGTAACTTTGGTTGGAGAATAAATATTAGTTATCTCATGCCGGATTTCTTATCGCCATCTTTTAACAGATGCCTCAACAGATTCCAGCTACCTCCGCGTCTGATCTTACTGCAATGTTAGACGCAGGGGTAAACACCGGAGCCGTTCTTTTCAGCTTGGCTGGTCAACCACAGGGTGCAAGGGCGGTTATTTTTGTAACTATTTCGATTTGCTGTAAAATGTCAATGGTACATATACCAAATAGATGTAAAACCATTGCTGGGTAATGGTAGTTTACTACTGCTAGTAACCATGCTGACAAGGTAGCGACTGTCACGGCAGCACAGTTAGATTGTGTTGCTACTTCCATGCAGTTAGTGACAGTGTCATGACAGTAAGTGTCAGGATAGCAAGATGACTAACTTGGTAGTTCCTGTCGGCAGTTCCTGTCGACATTTACGAAGTTAATGTTGTGCCAAGCACTTACTATCTCAGTGTTAGTAAATACCACTATGTTTTCAGAGTGTACAAGAAAAACATCATGTCAGTGTCAGGCGCGCTGTAGTGGGGACTCTGGAATGATATTGAGCATCTGAGTTTTATTTAACCTGTACATAACTCGAAGCACAAGTATGCTCTTGCTTTCCACCCCTATCGAAATTCGCAAGCCCTGGACAGAAATCAAACCTTCATGACGCATATGAACAGCTCAACCGCATAGCCGCTCAGCTAAAACGGTGGGTCGGAACGATGGTAGAACATAGGTATCGGGAAAGATTCCTTGAGTGAGCTCAAGCAATTTTCGTTTTTCGCGAAAATAACTCGAGGTGATATCAGACTGCCAGCTAAAACATATTAGCCCGCTCGCTCCATTGGGCTCGTTTCGAGTGGAACGAGGAAGCAGACATTAACACGAAAGTGTTTTATTCCGGGGTCCACCAAGACTTCAGTGACGTATTTCCGTCACCGATATGACGTTGATAAGATAGACGCTAACAAATTAAAAAAACAACGAACTATGAGAGAAAGTTCCGCCACTAGAAATCGAACCTACGACCACTCGGTCCGCGACGACAAGCGCCCGACGCTCCACCGTTTAAGCTACCGAGGCAGCCTGCACGGCACCTCAGAAACGCGCCTTATATCTCCCTCACATTCTCTCTTTAGCGTGCGCCTAAATTGTTTAACTGTTCTTTAACGTGAACCCTAAATCTAACAACACGAAACTCAAATATTTTCGCCTCCATCGAAAGTGCGGCCGCCGCGGCGTGAATCCGATCCCGCGACCTGCGGGTCAGTCGTCGAGCACCCTCACCACCAGACCGCCGTGGCGAGTGTGAAGCTTTCAAGAAATGCATATCGAGTACCAGTGTTTAATATGTACGTGTTGATGTCACGTTTGCGCGGGATTCATGATACGCTGCGTCCGGGTATATGTTAACAACTTCAGCTACGACAATGGTGAAATCATGACCATGGGCGTTAGTCCTCGCGATGGAGATGTGCCACTTGGCGTCAACGTGGCTGCATACACGCCAAGCGGTGCTATAGCTGCTCAACACCAAAGTACATTGTACAAGCTTTAATATACAAGCTCTCAATACGCAAATGCACTACTTATGTGAAGACATGTTTCCTTTTCGTGTTATAGCGACTCCTGTGACGCAGGGATCAGCCATCTTTTTTTTTACATATTTCTTGTATCTTTAGAGTAGCTGAACATTCAGTCAATGCTTAGTGTATACTCTAAAAAAAAGAAGAATATATGTGACTTCTTTCAGAGTGTCCTGACTTGCCACGTATATGACTGTCTTTAGAGGCACGTTAGCTCTCTTGTGGGTCACACGACTCTCCGAAGAGAGTACAGTGTTCTCAAAAGAGAGTTGATGTGTCCCTTTAAAGAGAGTCATATACGTGGCCTGTCAAGACTCCACGAAAGGAGTCTAAGGACACCCTTTTTGCCTTAGGGTGTAAATGCGTGAGCGTCTTTCAAAAACACTGGAAAGAACACAGCGCAATAGAACACGGAGAGAAAGAAAGGCGACACACGCACAAAAGAAATACGTCTCTTTTGCTACTCTTCTTCGCATAGCAGAAAATTTTTCCCTTTTTTCTGAATAAAGGGCCCCTCACCAGGTGACAAAACGAATTTCAGTTAGACAGTCGAAGTTGTGCGCCCAATAAACAGCTATATGCCGCAAAAAGTTCTGTAATCAGTCCGTTAGAAGCTGAGAAAACCAATGTTTTGAGGCGGCGCGAAACCATGATGCGAGGAGGCCAGCTTGAAACCCTTGCCGCTCGCCCCGTGTAGCCTTCGCAAGCCAAATCCCTTTCCTACCCTCTTCGGCATGCGAGCGTGAGAACCACATGACGCATACGCATGAACGCGTTATGCGCACACAATTTCACGAGCGCATGACGTGCCCGAACCAGCCTGGGCCCCCGATAAGCGAGCGGTGTTGTGGCGGCGTTCTTTGCGCTTCATCTCTGCAAGTTATGCCGAATGCGCCCTCGCCGATCACTTGGCTTTCAACCAATGAGTTAGCACGAAAGCTGCGACATTTGTACGTACTCGAGACTAGCGCTGTGCCGCATGAACATCTAGTTATACGCGAGAGGATAATTGAGGCTATCGAGCGCTGGAAAACGGTAGAAAATTAGTTTCATTGTAAGGGGTGGCGTCTACACGATGCGCAGAGCGCGAGAACACGAACGCATGCGAAACGGAGGTAGATGAGTCTCGCATCTCGCTGCAATTTGCAGTAAAAAGTAAAAAAAAAGAGAAACGCACACATTCCGTTTGTTTGTTTTATTATTGCTATCAAGTTTTATTAACCTATTCAAGCAACAAATTACACAAATCTACACGTTGTGTCAAATAATTATCGCAGTGTCACGTGCTAATATTGGCGACAGTCAGAGCACAGTCGTCTTCGTAGAGGAGCGACGTCACAGCACTACCATCTACGTAGGGCCATTCCCTCATGTACGTCATCCCCTCATTCTCTGTGCGCAAGCCCGCGAGAGGAAGGGAAGCAGCGTTCAGCTTGAAATTTGACCCATTTCCGCGGCGCGTAGCGTTGCAAATTTTGGCAGACGCAATCGTGAACGCCCAATGCATGCGTCGCGCTCGTCAGCTCAAAATTGTCAAACCTAGTGAGGGGCCCTGTATGGTGAGAGCCTTAGATGCGTCATTAAGCGGGTAAACTGGCCGTCTGCGCCGTTAATTCGAGTGATGCTGAAATCATAATCACGCGACGATATCATATGATGTCGTCATAATGTCACCTATACCGCAATTTGTTACGCTATAATGACGTAATAATGACATGATAATGACATCACGGCGACGTCACTTCACGTGATCTGATCGCACGACATCGTCGCTTGCTTAAAGGTGGGCCGATCGCGGAGGCATGCAATGCAGACCCACGTTATATGCAGAAAGCTTTCGGAAGTGTGGGAGGATTAGTACGCCTACTAAGAAAAAGAACATGGCTTTCGCCATGAAGTCGTCTGACGCGAATGTATAAGGGGCCCTGTGAGATTTCCTGTCACGTTTCTCACACAGGAGCAAGCGTGTTCGTAAACGCTAATTGAAATAGCTGGAGTAGCCGACCTACCGTCGACGTTGCCTTGCGCTACAAAACCATTTTGTCAGACTGTTCATGCACTGCGTAGAATGTATAACATGAGCTGCTTCTGTGCATATGTTGCTCTTATCGTTGTGCAACATGTAAGCCATAATTGACGCAAACTCCTACCCCGATGGTGCTTCTTTTGTACGCATCTCATTTCCCGTTCGCCTAGAAAACTTTTTAAGCGGTTTCTGGCGTACCGCATTGATTGGTGCCAACTTCCAAGCTATGTGCCTTTTGCGGTATACTGTTTTATCAGACGATGCCGATACACAGCCATGTCGTTGTACATGTGACCTGGCCGACAGCAGTATTACGCCGAGTCTGTCTTTTGGACGCCGTCACAACGCGCACTGGCTTCGGACTTGATTTACTGACCAAAGTTTAAAACAACCTCACGTAGATTGCATAAAGCTGACGCACTTGTTATTACTGAACTTCCCCCCTCTTTGCCACCCTGGTTGACGTTCGTGTCTTGCTGTCATGTTCTTTTGCATACCAATTTGCATCTCGCGCTTTTTTTTCAAATGTTCAAAAGGTTCTTACGCTAGCAGTAATCATCTAATATTGGGTGGACTTGAAATTGACGAAATGTAGAACGATTATGTTCAATTTTAAATGGTATATTTCGAGCAGTTTGAACAAGTGGGATATTTTTTATTCCAGTTATAGATGTGCACATTCGATGGCGCTATTTGTTGAATGTTTCCAATATCTCAAAATTTTAACCACACCGCCTTACACAAAACATTGGTTCTGAAAAGGGAAGATAGCATGTTTCACTATAAAATTCAACATATATAGTCAAAATTGATGCATTGGTCTCGAAGATAAGCTACGTCTTTTCACTGTATTGAGATCATGGCGTGTTCTGAAATATTTCATACTTTTTATAGTTGAATCTGGTTTTCGCTTGTCCATTTAAGATACGGGCGTGTGTTTCTGTTGATGCCGCTGTTTAAGCTGTTTTAACGGCAAAGCTATTCTTTTTTGACCCTTCGCCTTGCGCCGTCGTAACGCTCAGCAGAACCCGCTAGTTTGGCCAGAGCGAGGCAAGTAGAGTGAGGCGTTGGTAAGGAGAGCAGCACACTAGTCACGTGGCCTTGCGTTATGGCGAGAGTGAGGCTCCTTAAGAATGGGAAAGGGCTTTGCATCGCCTCGAGTGGTGACAGAGAGGCTCGCTAGGAGGGGGAGTAGGTGAAGAGCTTCGTTGTACGCTCATTCCGTCGGGGAGAGGGTGTACATGCAACGACGCCTCGCCAAATTTCCTGGGCGAGGCGGGCGTGTTAAGTTAAGGCAGGCATGTCAAAACGAAGAAATATTAGAAAAACTTGCAAACAAAAAACAGAAAGGCAATAGCCTAGCGAGGAGGGGCATCAGCTTCGCTGTTTTAGGTGCATTTTTGTTAGTATACTAGGAGTTCTCCAATGACCGTAGAAGCTTACATGCGACAGGCGAGAAAGTTTTCCGTTCGCATCTGCATATTTCTAAAACGGTTTAACCTACTATACTGCCGTTTTTATGCTTGAAACTCCCGGTTGAATGAGCATCGTGTGGAGTCTTAGAGGTCACTGTGGTCTTTGCAGTCCCTTTAGTGATGTGCTTCAACGTCCAAACGCACACGAAGAATGCATTGACAGCTGCTATGAAATGAAGCAGACCGTTGTAGTCACCGTAGGTGTCTCTGAAGTATCCTGCAGAGTAAAAAAAAAAAAACAATATGCAAAGGGAACAATCAATTCTGGCTGATCTCGAACTTCGGATGTTGACTATAAATATTGCCCCTGCTACAACGGACATGGGAGCCAAAAATAAAAGAGCAGTGCTCTGTATACCAATACCGCTGGAAAAGCATGTAAAGTACAGCATAGAACGCTGCGCCGTGTGCTGTGTCCAGTTCGCATTTTTCTTTTCCTTCGCGCCCTTCAGCGTTATACTCGCCGTTATCATGTACGATCCAGTGCAAATGAATGTGCGGCTCTAAAAAAAGGAGACGAACATATAACTTATCCACTGCAGAAAGGACTTGAACATAATGTCTCTTTTTTATAACTTCGATCACCATTAGGCAGGACATGACTTAAGAAAACAATTCAGTCGCTTGCTCAAGCAATAGCTTGCCCAGCAATGTGATCGCAGCCTTGCATTCTCAGGAAGCGTTGTGAACATCGCGTCAATAATAATATTTCGAAAGGCTGCTCAATTAAACACAGTATTTCACCTTATACCTCTATTTATTTGTTACATCAGTATACATACACCGTAGTATAAAACAGAGAGAAAAAATTTATTGCACACGACGAACTAAACACTAGACGAGTGCTGATTGCGAAAGGAAACTTTTATGCACAAAATAAATCTATTTATGGATGCGTCATGCAGCGCGTGCTCTGGGAAATACCGCTAAGAATAAAGCAAGAACAGTAGGAAAATATCAAATGTTACATAACGATGTCAAATAGAAAGAAGACCAAGAACCGGGTCATTTCAAATTTAGTACTTCTCATGTTTTGAAACGAAGGCAGTGGAGGGCTGGGAAACGCATACTTCGTGCAGAGTGCCATTATGAGCTGCTTCCACAATTTCCGCTGCTTCTGCTACTTGTGTTAGTATAGAATGATAGTGTTCGCGTTTAGGAGTGTAACATTATACTAAAAACGGAAAACATAGAAAAGTAGGACAACAGCATTTACTAAGAGCCAATCCACTTGCTGATCTTTCCTTTCAACCTAAGTCGCCTAGTACAAAACACTTGCAAGTATCTGTTTAACGCACAAGCCGTTCGACATCGCAACAGAAGCAATTACTTGTAGCGTTTTCTCACCGGTTATAGTGCTATGGTACGGTTCTTGATATGTTCTGAAGCTTTAGCTGGTGCTGTTGCCTACAGAAGGTTTTAGAATCCAAGGAAGAATGTGTGCCGAGTTCTATTGAACAGTAAAGACAGCCAGCCTTCCAAATTACTCAGTACTTCTGAGTTCCGGTGCTATTTATGCTGATCTGCACGCTTCCAGGATGTTAAAGCCTAAATCCTATAATATCATCCTACTCGCAATATTGCGGCAGCATTCATATGGACACCAAAATGCCTGCTTGTCAGCATTGGCGTGACGTTCTGGGCAATGTTCAAGGGCGATAATATTGCGCAGCACGTTCCATCTTCTATGTGCATGTGAAAGCGTGCGGAGGCAGCCGACTATCGCGGCTCCGGTGGACAGGAAACACGCTGGTCGTCTTATGTCGCGCGAAATGCTCACGTGGCGTCAAGGATGGGGGGCTGTGTGACTGCAGGCAGGAACTGCGTGCTTTGAGCTTCCGGCGTATTGACCGGCAAGCTCAAAGATCTTCACAACGATCAGTAGACGGCTCATACCTTTCTAGCTCAGGAACGTGTTCTTGACCGCTCAGTTTACGTTAAAGCTAGAGAAACCCCGAAGGTTGCTTCGCTGGATGCAGCGGCCGCATTTCCTTACGCCTGCGTTTTCATGAGTTACGCCAGGTCAGATGCTACAGGAGTTCCTTGCTAGTGTGACTTCGTATAGCGTTCCAATTTGTTGCTATCGCAATCAAGTCTTCTATCTTGCGTCAGACATGTGACTTCTTTGTTTCAGTGCGTTGAGAGGAAAGGTTAATGTAAACCCTAGAAGAAATAATGTGAGTTCTAACGCGACTTACCGATCACAAGGGGACGGAGCAGAAGAATCACGCCAGTGGTGAAGAGCACACCACCCATGATCACTGGCAATGTGGCGATGCCAAAGTCTTTGACCAAGACGGGCGCCTGTAGACACGTTCTTGAACCGTACGCGGACCCCATGAATACAGATACGGCGATTAACTGGGGAAATGTATTCAACCAGACCATCCACTCGTATGCGAGTCCCTGCACCAAGTATCCAATTAGCATGACTGATTCATGCGATAACGTGTGCGAATCTACGGCGATACCAGCTACGGCTCGGAAAGCAATATCTGCTGCCGAGAAAGCTTGTAGCACATACACCGCATCTGAAGGATTCATACCGCGATCCTTGGCGAGATCCGCCGGAATTATGCTGAAAGATGGTTGCACTCAGAATTACTGCTGCGAAAGAGAGTGCGTGGATTAGAAAGGTCAACGTTAGGAATGGCCTTGCCACTGTTGGAAGTTTAAAACCCAGCAGTGATTTGTTAGCAAGATTCAGCTTCGGAGACTCCTTGTAGGGAAATGCAGAGGTAGCTGACAATATTGGCTTCTCTTTACAAGCCGATACTTCTGCTTGCTCACAGTCTGAATAGTCATTTGGGTAAGGGGAGCCATTTTCTGATACTTTATCCCCTAGGAGGTCTTCCTTGGTCGGTTTAACGAGGACACACGATGCATTCGGTTCGTCATCTTCAGATTGTGTCTCTTTTCTCAGCGATTATTGACTGCATCAGCCATGGTGGGCTTCTAAGAACAATAACAGCTGGAATGAGGTTCAAAAGGATGGCTCCATAAATAAGAAACGTCCCATGGATCCCGTATGTTGTACGGCATAACTCAATCAAGGGTGTAATAATAATAGAGTTGCAACCGAAAGCTGCAAATACAAAACTACTGGCCGTCGCTCTTCGCTTCTCAAAGTGTTGGGCGAGCAAAGCATTGGAAGCGACGTACAAGCCACACAACGCAGCACCTGGAAGTGAAAAACAGATTTTGGCTTGGGGCGCGATCATCCTATCATGAGCAGTAGCGCAACGAGAAAAACAATATATCCGAGAATCAATCATACCAACGCGGAAAGATTTGTCGGATCACGCTCGATAGCGACGGCAGCCCCATAACATAAGCTATGCAGTATGAGCCTTAATGCAGTGGCTTTCAGTAAGCTCACCAAAACTTGCGTATGCACATATGCTGATTCCATCAAGATCCAAAGAAGACAGACGTTCAGGGGAAAATGGAGGCTTGAAGCGATGAGTGATCATAAAACAGGGAACGGCGCTGAAGTGAACGTTTGAGGAGTGGACTTATCTTCGACAAGACAGCAACTGCCTTGATAAAGACAAGTCCACTTGTCGAAACATTGACTCCAGCGACATTCTCTGTTCAACGCTCTCTCAATGCATCAAACTGGCTGCCGTCGCGGGACTGAAGTCGAAATCGGACATCGCCATCACAAGCAATGACGCCTAAGGAAGCTAGGTCCGCCCTAATATAACTAAAGAGACACTGGACACAAGGACGAGCACGTACTTAACCGTATTCATTCTATTATTTTTCATCCCGACTTTAACACCTGCATTTAGACTACATTATACTTTGCTGTCGTTTTCGGAATTGGGGAACAGATGTGGTTTAGTGTAGAATTTCACCGTCCCGCTTAACTGCCTCTTTATTTTTAACTAGGGTTTTTGCTACAACTGCATAAAAATGAGCAATGACTTTACCATTGAGAAATAACCTGGTATTAGCTATCGAAGCATTGCGTGTGCACTTATTTCATTTCATTTTGAAGTTTATCATTGTCTGCGGAGCACTAATCGAGACCCTGCAGAAATGCCTATGCCACGTGCGCCACTGTAGACGTATTGAGAGAGTTAGGCGAGGTATTTGTGACAACGAAAGCTATTTAAGACTGCTCCAGTCAAAACGTAAAAAGAGGTAGAATTTAAGCAAATGCGCGAGTTAATCGAATCAATCGGGAAATGCTCAGGCCCCTAAAAGCGGTACCTACGGAACTTCCACACGAATACTCAGGTACTAGATACTTTCCTCCATTACGGCTCTTTTTGCGTTGCTCACACCAGCAATTCTTATTGTACATTGAAAGAAACGCTCACGTTGCATGTAATAACCTGCATTTTCTGCACTAGGCCTGGTATGTGAACGAACAGTTAGTTGAGGCAGAATGTAGTATCCACATGCTATCCTTCTGAGAATATTCTCAGAGTTCAATATTCACGTAAGATTGTTTATAAAAGCTCGAATGTATGAGTCGCTTCCTGATAGGTAGAGTTACTTAGGTAGGCTATCAGTACTGCGATTAAAACGATCATGCTCTGTTAAATATTCAAGGGTAAAAAAGCATAATAGCAGACTAAATAAAGTGTGAAAATGGCGAAATTACCATGAATAATTCCGAAAGAAATTGTAATAAATTGTAGGCTTCTCGCCAGGTAGCACAGGCTGACTCCTATTCCAGCCAAAGATGAGCAGGCTAGCAGGACTGCGCGGCAAGAAAAACGGTGACACAGGTAGCCGGCGATAGGACCTGCAATTAATACATTGCGCAAGAACAACCGATGATATTTATGAGTGCCACTGAGTATTGGAATACTCCTAGAACGCTTATTTGTTGCCTATAGATGAAGCGAGAAAAACTTTTTTACCAGAGAGACTCATACAACCTTTATATTTGTTGCTTTGAGTTTATCAATCAACACTGCTGTGTCATTGCCTAGAGCCCGTAGCGAACAAAATTATTGACCGGCAAATGTGTAATGGTACCATGGATTGCAGCTCATGTCAGCTAATTATTCAGGTCTTTGCACTCCAGATACTAGAGCAGGAGAGGCAGAAGAGTTCTGTTGTGCTCTTAAGCAAACAGCCACTGAAATAAATTTACGGAGAACGTAGTACAAGGTGAATGCTGTTCATCCCGAGCACTATACAGCATAATATAAACGTCTAAACATTTGCACTCCCCAAAGCTATAGTCTTGCAGTACGTGTGTCTCAAAGAGCTTGGTCATTCCATGCCAACTGTCCCAGTCTGGGCGCTCGACAAAAATCGATTTCTCTGAAAAAATCTGAGAAAATCAGACACATATAGACATTACTTCTACAGTATTTTCCCAAAATATTTTGAGCGATGAAAATTTTTCGGGCACATGAGCGCCATTTGAACTTCTCGATATGGTGGAAAACTAGGTACGAAAGAAAAATTCGCTATAAATCGTCCGCTTCACGCATTCAATCGAAACTTGCTTTTTGTGTTTTTAGAGCATCGCGCTCTTATTATTAGGGGTGTGCGAATATCAAATTTTTCGAATACGAATCGAACACGAATATCCACCTTCGAATATCGAATCGAATATCGAATATCAAAGGAAAAATGCCTCCACAGTAACAATATTTGATTTAACATGTCGCTTTTTGAAAAAAAAAAACATTAACAGCCTGACTGGCAACAAAACATACACTGCTATCTCCAGAACACAATGTCCAGGCTAGCACAATGCACATCACAACACAAGCAAATATTACGGCACAATGAAAGTAATGACTAGATGTTATCATGAAGAAATATGAGTTGCTCCACATGATCAGGCAGCAGGCGCTCCCTTCTAACAGAAACAACCCCCCCCCCCGTGCCACTGAAAAGGCACGCTCGCTTGTAACAGAAGTGGCTGGTATAGGGAGGTACATGGGGCACAGCTTTGCCAGACTGGGGTATCTGAAGGTGCCTACAGTCCGCCACCAGTCACATGGGTCACGGTCACTGTCTTTCTTCAGAAGTGGTCCCGCATAGTGAACGAGTGGTAGTGCGGCACGTTACGGCCGCATAATATTGAAAATGTACGGTTACATGATCGCCAACAGCGCTGCACGTCGGAGATGCAGCAGCAATAAATCATACGTATTGGGGCGCTCGTCGCAGGCAGATATCGTGCCTCCGTGTACTTACGATGTGTATCGCTCCTCTCGGCAACGTTCTTAGCTATACGAACGCAGCAGAAATGTGGAATACGAGTTATTTTATGCATGATAATCGAATCGCATATTCGAATTTTTCGAATATTCGAAGCTATCGAATATTCGAAACTTTTCGAATACACGATTTTCGAATCGAATACGAATATTTCGAACGTAATATTCGACGAATATTCGAAACTTTCGAATATTCGCACACCCCTACTTATTATAGGACAGTTGCATGGAGTTTATATTTTTCACTCCTTCGCGCGTAAGTAAAAGTGAGTAAGTTCCTGCGTCTTCGGGAATTTTTTTACAAAGGAAGATTGTAGACCGAATATATCAATCATTTTTATAGAACTCTCCATAAAACGTACTATCTCTTAAATCTTTTGTTTTGCCTGTGTGCGGCGCACAGGTTCTAAAATAAAATCCTGAACTTGGAAAAAACGCTACATTGGCCTATGTTCAGACGTCTGTAGCACCCTAAGGTGTTCCAAGAAAACATAAGCGGAAAAGCACATACGATCATAACATCTTTGTCCCCAAAAAGTTTAATCGAAGTAGTTTTTGTTATAGACAAGAAAAAATTGTTGGAAATTTAGTCCCGTCATTGCATTATTTTGCTATGGCGGCAGTACAAACCGTCTGAATTTACTGCATAGAAAAAAGAGGTAGTGTCTTCGTACCATGTGGTCTTCAGCTCCTTTTGTTAGTACTTTATAATGTATATTACATATCAAGGAGATGATAAACAGAGGTAAAAATATAACAATACCATTGGCTTTGATGCCGAAATTCCCCAATAATGAATCGCGTTACTTATTGCATGCGGCTCTGCGAATCAATTGGCGTCAAAATAAGTTAAGTCTCAAAGTTCATGTAAACCGGATAAAGGAGGCATGAGAGTGGTCATTTATAGTAAATCCAAACGGAGTTCATCAAAGTATTCCGCAACGAACGGCACGTGATGTGACAACGTGCCGCGTATTCACGCATTCCGTCCATCGTCCGTGACACTACGGACGGGATATGACAAGCTATTTTTCACATCCTTATTTGGATGGTTGCAGGAAGCAGGTTTTGGTTAAAGTAGGATTTGTCTGTCTGGTAACATGCATTGTTTTACAGCTGTTGTGAGATCACAACAGCCTATTTTTGTGCCGTAGTTGTCCGGCGCCACCGCCGCCGCCTCCGGTGTGCGTAAACAATGCAATAAGTAACGCGATTCATTATTGGGGAATTTCGGCATCTAAGCCAACGGTATTGTTATATTTTTACCTCTGTTTATCATCTCCTTGATATGTAATATACATTATAAAGTACTAACAAAAGGAGCTGAAAACCACGTGCTACAAAGACACTACCTCCTTTTTCTATGCAGTAAATTCAGTCGGTTTGTACTGCCCCCATAGCAAAATAATGCAATGACGGGACTAAACTTCAAAAAATGTTTTCTTGACTATAACAAAAACTACTTCGATTAAACTTTTTGTGGACGAAGATGTTATGATTCTCAATCGTATGCGCTTTTCTGCTTATTTTTTCTTGGACCACCTTAGGGTGATACAGACGTCTGAACATAGGCCAATGTAGCGTTTTTTCCAAGTTCAGGATTTTATTTTAGAACCTGTGCGCCGCACACAGGCAAAACAAAAAGTTTAAGAGATAGTACGTTTTATGGAGAGGTCTATACAAATATTTGATATATTTGGCCTACAATCATCTTTTGTAAAAAAATTCCCAAAATGCAGCAACTTACTCAATTTTACCTACGCGCCAAGGAGTGAAAAATATAAAGCTACTCTAAGCAACTGTCCTATAATAAAAGCGCGATGCTCTAAAAACACAAAAAAGCAAGTTTCGGATGAATGCGTGAAATGGTCTATTTATCGCGAATTTTTCTTTCGTACCTGGTTTTCCACCATATCGAGAAGTTCAAATGGCGCTCACGTGCCCGAAAATTTTCGCCGCTCAAAATATTTTGGGAAAATACTGTAGAACGTCTATGTGTGTCTAATTTTCTCAGATTTTTTTCAAAGAAATCGATTTTTGTCGAGCGCCCAGACTGGGACACTTGGCGTGGGATGACCCAGCTAAATTTGGCTCCTGACGATGCTTCCCGTAACGCGATAGCTCTTCTCAGCTGTGTGGGAGAGATTATCGAGAAGATGGTGCTGATGCGCCTGGACTGGGTTGTGGTGAGCGCTAACGCCTATCCTCATCAGATGTCGGGATTCAGAAAGGACCGCAGCAGCATCGATAACGTCATCAGTCTTGCTAACTGCATTAGGCTTAACAAACATGCACATAATATTACTGTTGCTGTGTTGCTCGACATCGAGGGTGCATTTGATAACGTGACATACGAGGCGATCTTACACACTCTGAGGTCTGCGGGAGTCAGCGGCTGTATGTATAGCTGGATTTCTGACTCTCTCACTGACCGGTCTGTGTACATGACTACGAAAGATGGCGACACCACTTTTCACACAGAGCCTCGTGAGTTCCCTTAGGGAGGTGTATTAAGCCCGGATTTATTTTATTATTTGGCTCATTTGGCCTGGAAAAATGTGTCCCAGCATCGGTTGAGATATTCTTATATGCAGATGACATCTGCATATGGCGAAGTGTTCGTAACCATCGAGTACTAGGCGAAAGGCTGGAGAAGGGCATTAGCTCAATTAAAATTTTCTTACTGACGGGTGGACTATCCATGTGACCAGACAAGCGTGCCGTGATTGCCTTTACCAAACGGGATATGTCGCACTACAAGTTGAAGGTTGCGGGCTCTCACATCCGATACGTGTCAAGTCACAAATTCTTGGGACTGACCTTCGATAGATCAATGAGGTGGTCTCCTCACATTCGACCACTCAAGGAGAAGCTCGCATCGTACGCCAAAGTCTTCCGCATGATGTCAATTAAAACTGAAGGCTGCTTCGGGAGCGCACTACTGCGCATGTATACAGCATTGCGTGAAGGTCTCCTGCGGAAGTGTTCCTGCACCACAGGGCCTCACCAAATCAAATGTTCAGGTGCTCACGAGCATGCAAGCCAAAGCGTTAAGGGTGTGCCGAGGTGTACCGAAAAAAAATCGCACCATCTCCCGCTAAAGGGGACCATGAGGCGATGCGAAGCAGTGTTTCGGCATGTAGAGCCCGCGTTT